>NC_049985.1:14411650-14452507 GCF_000003815.2 Branchiostoma floridae | reverse complement strand
TGTTAATGAAGCACATGGTCTAGCACAAAACGTACAGACATAACAACCTGTGTGTATGGTTCAAACATAATCACCGTCCAAAACAGTCCCTTTCTGTTCCTGATCATAACGCCTTTCCTTACGTGAGCCGGAACGAAACATACTAAACCTATGTCGTATACAACGCACACGCTCCTCCAAGTCCTACAAATATAAGGTACACAAATAATTTCCTAAAGTTTTAGTTCCCACCGACAATGGCTTAATTCTGTGTATATGCGAAATATTTAATTTTCATTCATGAAAACTACCCTTCAATCCCTGGTGTAAAATATAATTTCCCTCCAAGATCATACCCCTTCTGTCCCTGCTAATTCCCTCTACTTTCGGTGTTCCGGACACAAAAGACACATTCCTACCCGACAGATTAAGAGCATGGCCACCCCACCTATATAGTAGTGAATCGCATACAAGACACATCACATCAGCTGATACAAAAAACTTACTTAAAAGCTACGATACCTATCACTGCCAAATTTAAAACACAGCTAAGTCAACGTCTCAATCAAACGACACAAATGAAACAACAACAGAGCTTCACAATGGATACGCACACCACGTTAAAAAGTGGGTCAATCACAGCTGTGGAAATAACCCCATATCTGCTTCGAGATAAGTAATTGCCAGACCCCAGCGTCTATAAGCCAGCTGGTCTACAATACCAGGGAAATAGCCTTAATAGGGGTGACATCTCAAATTATAACATCGATAATGAAAATAGCTACCGCGAAAAAAAAACGTTCCCAAAGATCAAACACGTTTTAACCATAACATGCATATGACTATCAACCACGCAAAATGTTAACAGTATGCTACTAGTATGTCAAACCAACCACAATATTGGAAACGCAAAGCCCGAACCAGATGGCATATTCCGACGAGGCCAACATCTGCTTGACGGTATCAAATTACTACAAGGCATAAGGCACAATCATAATGAAGACCTGAACCACTATACCGGACGGCGTAGGGGTAAAAACTGAAATTATTACATCCATAATAAAAACAGCTACGGCGAAAAAAAAAAAACAACGTGCATCATTTCCCAACCGAGTACAGACGACATGCCAATCCACATGCGATTGCGGCATACGGAACATAGAGATATAGGTGCGAACGCTCAACGCACAAAGTGATTACAATACTCTGTTACTGGAGGTTACCCTCCAGTGTCACAGAGTAACAAGAAATGAAGTGACAAAATATGGTATCCCAGCCAACAAAGTATTCATTCCTGTATTCAATAAGTAATTAATAATTCATTATGCAAGGATTCTGCATCAAAATTTATGCATCCTATTAAAATATCGATCACCAGTAAATTATCCGGGTCACAACTGAAAGCAGGGAACTGTTTTAATCTTAGAATGGCCCACAGTTATAATGTTCAACCTATGTGGATGAAATTCCCACCCTTCACCTTTGAGGAATGATATTAAACTCTAGTCAATCATGAACTTAGGTCTTCATTTGCATAATTGATATCTTTCAATATTTTCTCTGCCTCAGTTACATATCGTCACTATCGTGATATCAATCTGTAGCTGTTCCAAAATATTCATTCGTTTCTAAAGAAGAAAACGATCCGGAAATAGTCCATGTTTGTACTCAAGACATTTTTGACAACTCAGAAGCACTCATAATTTCAACACATACTTGTGAAAACACAAGTACAGCCCTGGCGAAAGCCTTCGAATCGGCTGAGAGCAATTTGTTACTAGTACTCCGCTATAGAGACAAATGCTGACAAATGAGGGGCTATGTTTACTGTGGATCATTGCGCGGTTCGTGGTTTCACTTCTGCATTTTGCACGCGCACAAATTATAAATACCTTTTGTCAAAGAAGAACAGGATTTAACCGGAATACAACTTAGATAGAAGAGATTTGATCACAAATTCAAACTGTATTGGAATATTTTTTATGAGTAGCTGATATACAAAGCAAAGGTAGGTAAATCTACGTTAAAGTTTCGATGTCTGGTTTTGGGGGGAGGGGGGCAAATAATTTATTTACCTAAATTACACGAGAAACTACATTTAGCGAAATAATAGTACTAGGCCTTAAGCAAATTATGAGCAGCAAGCAAATTATGACGACAACAGTGTCACTTCAGAAGTTTCAGGCTAATTCAGTAATAAGTGTGTTTTCCATAAAATTATGTAAACTCTCACCCCAAGGAGGTTGAAGAGATGACATGGCAGGACATTACACTAGTCTATGATTCTGAAAACCTCTAAGTTTTTTCACTTCTTTCAACAGATGTTTTCATTTGGTCAGACTACGACAGCTGCGCCGACCGCGAGCCTGTTCGCCATGCCGGCATCGACGACCACGGGCGCAGCAGATCCCAAACCTGGCTTCACCCTGGGTGGTCAAGTCATGTCCACCCCATCTGCAGGTGGTCAACCTGGGTCTTTAGGTTTCACACCAGTGGCCTCACTACAGTCTAAACCAGGTACTGTACTTAAGTACTTGTAACTTAGCATGCCGAAGACTCCTCTTCCTCTTCCTGAAGAATAGTCATTAGGGGTGGGTACCGGTATGATGTACTGGTACAAAAAGGATTTTTCTTGTTGGACTATTAAAAAAAAATGGACATGAAAAAATCAGTGGACCGGATTTTGGACCGCGTAGAAATTCACCAGGTTATACCGGCAGGGGTTTACACGTTTTGGTGCTCACCGGTTTCCAAGAGCGTTATAGTGATTTCTACTCTTCTTCTTAATTTTCTGTACCGGTACCCACCCCTAATAGCCATGCAAAGTTGTATACCCAAAAAAATCATAGTATTGTTGCTGAATTAAGATTAAAATTATACTACGAACTCCGTTAGTGTTATTAAGAGCAGTGAATTTTTGTTTCGTCCCCAGGACAAAGTCAAATCTACAGGATGGCACCCCCTGTCGTAGTAGACCCACCAAATGATGGAAACCCAGAGGACCCTCCAAACCCAGAGGACCCTGCAAACCCTGTCGTGGTAGACCCACCAAATGGTGGAAACCCAGAGGACCCTCCAAACCCAGAAATCCCTCCAGTCCCTCCCGTAGCACAGCCACAGGCACCGCGCACAGTGCCCAAACTGAAGTGTATTTTCTCGGGGGAAGGGTCTGTAGAATGGGAGGAATTTGAGGAGAAAATAGAGAATGAGAGGCAGTATGGGTCTTGGGGAGACGCACTCACCATGGCCGTGATACGCAGTCACTTGACCGGGGGGGGGGGGCCCTGCAAACATTGAGGGGGGGCTCCCGCTACAGAAATCAACAATCCGAAGAAGCTGCTCGACTACCTCAGGGGCATATATGCCCGGCCGTCAGACCCAACACATTACGAGGGGGAGCTTAATATGATGCGTCGCAAACCGGGGAAACGCTGCAACAGTTTGAGATACGGCTCATACATGTCGTCTCGCGTGTTCACCCGGGGACCCCTGTAGCTTTCAGAGATCGGCTGGCGAAGCAAATCTTTATGGACAGGTTGGGTGACCCCCAGCTGGCATTAGAGGTAAAGAAGGCCCGTCCGAACACTCTCCACGATGCGCGTGTCGAAGCCCAGTTCCTAGAAGACATTCAGGGAAACGCGCATGGCCGTCATGTTAGGCAATACGGCACATCTGATGACAAACAGGATACTAGTAGCTTGGTCGATCTCGTGACAGCCACGCAAAAACAATTGGTGGACATGCAACGCGCACACCAGGAGCAGATAACTGCTCTATGTACTCAGTTCACCCAAGCCATTAACGGCATCGCAAAGTCAAGAGGCCAAGGCTCGCAGGCTGGGGACGCCCCCGTGAGAACACCCCAGACGCACCCATGTTCCATTTGTCAGCAACTTGGACACTGGGCAGGGAAGTGTCCTCTGAATGCAAAAAATGCCACGAAGGGCAAACCAAAACAACAGGGACGCGGGAAGCCTTCCCCACAGACTCACCCTTGTTCAGTATGCAACGAACTTGGCCACTGGCGGGCAGAATGCCCCTATCAGGGAAACGGTTTCGGCAGTGCCTAAAGGGTCGGGGGCACCGCCGTACGGTTAAGTCTAAGGCCCATGAGCAGACCATTAGTAGCCCGAAGGTTAACACATGGGGATCGCTGGGTAGTTTTATGATGAGAACAACTGTCCGCGACACTGCATGTGAGGTCTTGGTTGATTCAGGTGCAGATGTATCTCTGATCTCCAAGGCGAAACTTCGGGAGATTTATGGTGGTAAACTACCTGTTCTCTCTCAGTATGGAGGGGAACCGATAAGAGCAGTGTCAGGAACAGAGCTAGATATTGTCGGTGTAATAACCCTCTCTTTAAGGATTGGCGAACATGACTTTCCGACCCAGTTTGTTGTTGGCGAAAGCACTAGCACCCCCTGTATTGTTGGCACAGACTTTCTGACCCATTATGAGTGCGACTTAAGTTTCCAGACAAAGGAATTAACAATTAGGAAGGAGTCTATCGAAGCGACTGTACCGCTTGTTAGGCAAGGTGGTCACTTTGTACGGAGGGTAGTGACAAGCCGCCCGATATTTGTGGAGGGTCTTACGTCGGTATTGGCAGAGGGTAAGGTTGTTACCAGGAAGGGGGAGCTAGCTAATGACGGTATCGTAGAACCCGTAGGATCCTTGGGGCGGTTCGGGTTGAAGGGGGAGTTAGTGGCGGACAACGTTAGTAACGGGAGGGCTCGTACGCTGTTAGTAAACGAAAACAACGAACCAGTGGTGATCCCTAAGGGAGTAGTAATTGGTCTCCTCCACCCCCTGCCGAATTGTCCTGCCTCGACAGGCAAAAAGAGGGAGAATGTCGGCCATGTTGTGTCAAATCTTTCATGTAGCAAGACAGGGGCTCCCATGCCTGCACCTGAGACAGAAGCGCGGGTGAGAACAGGTATCCCTGTCAGGGAAGAGATGATGGCACTATTTGACCTGTCCCATATTGAGGATGAAGATGACAAAGAGAAGTTGTTGGACCTGCTAGTCAAGTACGAGGATATTGTGTCACGCAGTGAATTGGATGTGGGCGTGACCCACAAGTTGTCCCACACGATTAACACTGGTGACGCATGTCCCCTCCGCCAGGGACCCCGGCGTGAATCTCCGGAACGAAAGGAAATAATCAGGAAAGAGCTAGCCAAGCTTCTTTCCTTGGGGTTTATTGAAGAATCCGAGTCCCCGTGGGGCGCCCCAGTTGTTTTAGTGAATAAGAAAGATGGGACAAAAAGACTTTGTATTGACTATAGAGGGTGAAATGAGGTCACGAAAAAGTCCTCCTGGCCTCTGCCCCGCATAGACGACGTGCTAGATGCCCTGTCAGATTCAGAGCTATTTAGTGTCATTGATCTTCGGTCCGGATATTGGCAGATACCAATGGAACAGTCATCCATTGAAAAGACAGCTTTTACCACGGGATTTAGCGCGTTTCAGTTCAAAGTTCTCAGTTTCGGGTTATGCAACGCCCCGTCCACATTTGCCCGGCTGATGGAAACGGTCTTAAGAGGGTTGCAACCAAATACATGCCTAGCCTACCTAGATGACAACATCGTGCATTCAGGTAATAACACGTCAGACCACCTGAGTAGGTTGGAAGCCGTTTTCCTTAGGTACCGGGAAGCCAATTTGAAGGTGAACCCCAAAAAATGTATGTTCTTGGTGAAACAGGTGGAGTTTCTTGGTCATATCATTTCGGGAGAAGGGATCCGGACGGACCCGTCTAAAATCTCGGCTGTCAGGGACTGGCCGGTTCCGCGCAATGTCAAGGACATACAGAAGTTTCTAGGGTTTGCTAACTATTACCGTAAGTTTTGCAAAGGTTTCGCCGAGAAAGCTAGGCCTCTGACAAACTTAACTAAGAAGTGAGTAAAGTTCAGCTGGGACGACGAGTGCCAAAGAGCTTTCCAGACTCTAAAGGAAATGTTAACCTCATCTCCGGTGTTGTCTTACCCCGACTTTAGTATCCCGTTCCTTGTAGACTCTGATGCTTCTGATACTGGCATTGGCGGTGTGCTAAGCCAAGAACACGAGGGTCAAGAACGAGTTGCCCTGTATTACAGTAGGACTTTGTCTAAAGAGGAACAGAACTACTGCACGCACCGCAAAGAAATGCTAGCTGCAGTTGAGATGATAACTCGCCATGAATGTTATCTCCTAGGAGACAAGTTCACACTCAGGACAGACCACTCGGCTCTCCAATTCCTGCGCAAAATGAAACAGCCGACAGGGCAGTATGCCCGTTGGTTGGCCAAGTTAGCCGCATTCGACTATGATATAGTCCACAGAGCAGGGGTCAAACATGGGAATGCGGACGGGTTGAGCCGTCGCCCTTGTGGCTTGTGTCTTGAACAAAAGGGTGGAGTGCCCTCCAGTAGCACTTCTCAAGATCAGATCCCAAACTGGGAAAGTTCAGGCTACACTGTACTCTATAACCCCCCCAGCTGATGGTAATTGCCAGTTTAGTGCTCTAGCTGACCAGCTGCGCAGGTTCGACATTGTGCCCGACGCCACGGCACAATCTCTGCGGGATTTGGCCGTTTCCTACTTACGTCAACACCCATGTTGGCCGGAAACGCCAGGTGACCCACTATCAAACTTCCTGGTGACGAGTGAGTTCCACACCTGGGAAGAGTACTTGTCTGAGTTAGCTCGTAATGGGAAGGTCTGGGGGGACCATATGACCCTGGAGGCCCTATCGCGCGTGTTCGGGGTCGGCGTACGTGTAGTCAAGGTAACGAATGCGGTGACGGCAGAACCGATGGAGATCTGGCCAGGGCACGAGTCTCCACGTGCTTGGGTCCTTCTGGGCCTTTTCGATGACAAACATTACGTATCCCTAAGGGGCCCTGTCATAAACACTCTGCGATCGTCGCGGAGTCAGGATTCCTGGTTGGCTGATGTAGGGTCAGCGGACATGAGTGCCGCCCAACTTAGTGACCCTACCATAGGTTCCGTTCTCACGGATAAATTAGCAGGCGTCGAAAGACCAGATAAGTCCTCAGTCAACAACGCCAGCCGCCACACCTTGGAGTTGTATAAAAACTGGGATCTGCTAGAAGTCGTGGATAACGTTCTGTATAGGGCTTGGCCCGGGGACGACGGTCAAATAAGAAAACATCTCGTAGTCCCCAGGGTGTTCATTGCCAAGGTCCTAACTTCTGTTCACGATAACCCAGCGGGCGGTCATCACGGCATCGACAAAACAAAAGAAAAACTGGTTAGGAATTTCTATTGGCCAGGACTGACCAAAGATGTAGTTGTCCACGTCACGTGCTGTGACACGTGTGCTAGGACGAAGGCAGGGAGGCGGAAGCCTCGGGCACCACTACAACCCAGTGCAGTGGGCTATCCCAATAAACGAATAGCGATCGATGTAGTGGGCCCCCTCCCTAAAACTTCATTGGGGAATAAGTATGTCTTAGTCCTGTCCGACTATTTCAGTAAATGGGTCGAAGTCTTTCCCATGCCTGACGAAACCGCGCCTACCGTGGCCCGAAAAATCTTCGAGGGGTGGGTATGCGTCCATGGGCCCCCTGAACGTATTCATACGGACCAGGGTCGTAACTTTGAATCGAATCTCATTGCCGAGCTGTGCAAGTGAAGATAGGGAAAACAAGGACGACCCCCTATCATCCGCAGTCCGACGGCATGGTAGAACGTTTTAATAGAACTCTGGGCAACATACTGAGGGCGTATGTGAGCGAAGGCCAAAGGGACTGGGACACCCACCTGCCGATGGTGAAATTCGCCTTCAACACGAGTGAACATTCCACTACCAAATTCACTCCATATTTTGTCATGCATGGGCGTGAGGCCCGTCTGCCTGTGGAACTTATGTTTGGCATTCCGTCTGCCACAGCCACCCCTGTACAAGAGTATGTGCGGGACATGGTGGAACAGTTTCCTAGGATATTCAAACTGGTGTCAGACCACACCAAGAAGGCGACCAGAAGGCAGAAGGAACTGTTTGATAAGAAGGTCTATGGGCTCCCTTTCAAGAAGGCGACAAAGTCCTAGTAGCCAGGAAAGCAGTGGGCCAAGGTCTAAGTAGGAAGCTCAGTCGCCGGTTTGACGGTCCCTTCATTGTTGTTAAAAGGGTCGGTGGCAACACATACCGAATCCGTAAACCTAGGTCTTCCTACAGTAAAATTGTTCACTTTGAAAATGTTGTGCCCTATAAGGAGCAGGAGGAGGATCCTGCTTATGTTCCTCCTCTCCCACAAAGGGCTAGACGCTATGTACTAACCCCGGGGACTCGAGCCAGACGGCAGGCAGTCCGCCGGCGCGGGGGTCGTGTACCCCCACCTCTTGTCGATTCAGGAGACGGCAGTCAGTCAGACAGTGGGGACGACGTCGACCCCATGGAGGCTACCGGCCAACTGACTGGTGCCAGGTCGGTGGGTGATGGCAGGGACCCGCCGGACGCTGAGCAAGCTGGAGGTTCCCTCCAGCCAGACAACGTCAACAGAGATGATGTCGCCCAGCAGTCAGTTCCTACCAGGACAGACGACGATGCAACAGGTGTCCTGGATCCGGCAGACAACGCAGAGGCATCCGACGAGGAAGCGCTCCAGCAACCTGAACATCCCGTCCCATCAGACGCATCTGGCAGCGAGGACGAAGACAACGCCCCCGCTCAACGACAGTCAAGTCGCACCCGTCACCCACCAGACCGTTATGGTTTCTATGTGAACACTGTGAACTCTTGTCCTGTTACAAACGACATGTCTGTACGTGACGTACACCCAGCGAAGGCGCTGAGTATTGTAGACCAGTCTAATATTGTTAAGGTCGCACAAAGGTCAGGCAACATAGAGAAGTGTCCCGATATGGCAAAACAGGTGACTTTGCCATCTACTCAGGGTCGGCGGGGCATAGGTAAGGAGAAAAAGGCATCAGACACGTCCGTGAGGTCACCACTGGGCAGCATTATTCGTTCCTTCAGGAACTGGTTTAAGTAAGGAAATGGCGGTTCGGGGTCACGACATAATTGTCACGTCTGTCTTGTATGTCATGTGTTCTTGGTTCATGGGAGAACCGATCAAACTGCAATGTATAGAGTGCGCGTTCGAGTATCTGTAAGCCCTTCCATAGAAAGCAATGACGTGTGTTCATTGTGCCGGCACGGTCAATCGGCCGTGGCGGGGCGGAGTAAGGCCGATCCTAGTAGCGACAAGCTAGCTAGGGAGAGGTAAATGGGCTCGGAGCGCGGTGACGTTAGACCCCCCTCTCCTAGAGGTCTCCGCTCTAAAAGTTGGGCTGAGGCCGTGGAATACGGTACTCAACAGGCTGTCGCCACTCAGGGGTTACTATACTGTCAGTATCCGCCATTTCCCGGGGAGAAACAAGGTGATATATATACTTATGGTGGGTAGCCATGAAGATTTGCTGAACCACACCTCACAACGTACGTGCTCTGTGCTGGAAACTCCGGCATGTGTCACACTGCCCTCAGTTCTTCGTAGAGTCACAACCCAACTATGGGACCTGTTTACACGAAATCTGTGTGCCATGGTGACACTTTACTCAATGCCTGAGCCAGTTGTGTATTGTAACTTGTTTATGTTGTATAGTTTCCTTTACGATAATGAGTCTGTAGTCTCAGTGTATCGACATGTGATAAAGAACAATCGAGTCTTAATTATGTCAATCAGGTGTGAATCCATGATGACTACCAGACATGGTGCCCGATTACACATGTGCTATTGACTATAGTATAGAAAGTAGAAGAAGAACTTTGTTGACTTTGAAATACTTATACTTAGGTGCCCAAGTGGACATTTAATCATGTATTTTGTGCTCTATTGTTGAAGATGTGACAAGGTGCTAGCCTCTACCAGGCTTCGTGGTTTGGTGGTCTAATTGTAGAAATTGGTCAAATAGAGTAAATACTACGCTAGGGGAGTCACCCGTCAGATCAGGGACATTCTCCAAACCACATTTAAAAAATGGACCTTCTCGGCCGGCTGACTCCCCTAGCGTACGGTGACTCTATTTGTCCAATTTCGACAATTAGACCATCAAACCACGAAGCCTGGTAGAGGCTAACAAGGTGCGGGAGCACCTTTTCTTTTGTAGGAGGGGGGTAGATGTAACAATGGTATATTTGGCCGTTTTAGGAATATTGTTCATTTGTTGATACTGTCACTGTGTACATGTAGGTGACAGTAGTATATGTATAACAGTCGTATTCTTCTTGTGTAACCTTTTCTAGTAGTTCCCACCGCAGGTGTAACTGTCCTGGGTTTACTTGACCTAGAAATGTCTATCCAGTGTTTTAACAATTATGCATGCCAAGAGTTCATGTCTTAGCTCCGTTACGGTAATTACAAAGCCATGGGAAAGGAGAGATATAGACGGCTGCTTAAACAGACTGGAGTCAGTCTGTTCGAGTTGGCCAGTCAGTGTATTTGCGAGACCAAGAAGTGCAGTCAGTCTGTGGAAGGAAGTCTGTCCGTCTGTTTGTGCTCGACTGGCCAAGTAAGTCATAGTTATTGTATACACAACGCAATGTCCTAATGTATTAGTGCCTTAACGGCTTACAACAATTGTTGATGGTGTAACGGTTATAGTGTAGTATCTGTCTTGACTTGTTTGTCGTGATAATAAACTTCTATACACAAGAATACAGAATCCCGTGAACGAACATTATTCTGCCTGTTAATTATACGGTCAAGGACCTATACGCAGAAACTGGGTATTGTTTCACCTGTATAGTGAAAAAAAATGCTTATTGGCAGGATATTTATCTATTTTTTGGAGCAGCAAGTCCTAAGTATCTTTAACGTTATTTATTAGTTAGTGCACTGCAGAGTCGTTTGACTTTGATGTGTTTTTGGTACTGCAATGGAACATTCCATAATGCAATTATTTGTCCATTCGTCTTATCTGTTACGTGCAATTACATACGAGCCCTAGGGTAAGAATTCACAACAACCTATTATTATCATTGTACGAATAAAGACTTCATAATCTACAATATTAATGAGAAGATATTGCATCATCATGAATACACGGACCAATTTAAGTTTTAAAACAAACTTCTGACAGACACGTTTCTACTACCCCTTGTCGTTAGGTTTGGAGGACAACAATAACATGTCAAAACAATCTCATGTCAAAATGACCAATTTCTACACTCCAAAAATTGCTCACACTTAGACACACACACAATCTTCAACAGGTACGGGTAAAAACATAGATTTAAGGCCCATCGAAGGTTGCCATTATGCCTTCGAATTGGCTGACAGTGATTTGTACAATGTACTTCGCTATTCGGATTCTGATGCTGACAAATTGTGAGCTATGTTTACAGTGGTTAGTTGCGCGGATGGTTTGAAATTGCTTTTTGCACGCGTATGATTAATTTTGTCAAAGAAGGCCAGGATTTGGCTAAAAAACATCGTCGATACTAGGAGAGTTTCAATCACTAATGCATCACTAATATCAACTGAATATGGGAAATTTTCATAAGCAAATTATGTTAAGCAAACTAGGTAAAAAGTAAGCATGCGTAAAGTTTCGATATCTGATTTTGATGCATTTTCAAAACTTAGATGTGATTCAAAGAAATACGTACGTATCCTGACAAAAGAAATTTTATCAATAGTGATGGAATTCTTATTGTCAGGATACGTAAGTATTTCTTTGAATCACATCAATCTACGATGATCGATAATGGAACCTGGACCTAAACCTGGACTTAGACCTGACTAAGCCGAACTGGTATCAAACCCTAGGCAGCAGACACACAAATGACCATCTAAGTTTTTGAAAGCGTCACGAAGTCCCTTAGCTATTGGGAGATATAACATTTGTAATATTCAATGTTCATGTGGCCGGACGTATTTCTATGCCGCATGCTAACACACAGGAATACACAAGCATACACGTACACATACGCACACACACACACACACACACACACACACACACACACACACACACACACACACAAACATACAGACATAGACACCTTGATTGCACTTTTTTCCCTTTTTTGCTGTTAATTATGTGTTTTTTTTACATTTTACCATGTGAAAATAAATGCATAAAATATGCAGATAAAATAGATCCTCCCAATCCAAGAATGCAAACAGATATATCATGCTACTATGAAGTGCATAATGTAGGTCTGTGTCTCATGCACACATACAACCATTCCATCACACTGACATACAAGGGAAAAATCACAGACTCACAAACTGCAAACAGTTAAGCTTTATTAGAATGAATGAAAAAGCAACAACTACAAAATCTTCAACTTCCTTAACATCGCCAGTCTCAATGTCAGACAGCAGATACAGTAGAGTTGGTAACTGTACGGTGTTAAAAGACTTGATATCAACAATAGCTTTCAATCTTTTTTTCTGGGAGCTGTAAAAAAACTAGATGTAACACAATGCACTTTTTGCAGCTGTTTTCCTTGACATGATAATTCTTTAGCTACAATGCGCTTTCCCCAGTCAGTTCATATCTTGATGAAGCCTATAACAGATCATAAGATGATGGTAACACTTTGTCTTGCTTCGTTACATTTTGGGTCTCAAGTTCTTAAAATGTCACAAGTTCTTCTACATACCCATTGACCATTCATAATAGGATAACATAAAAATCGGATAGGATGACATAAAAATCTGCTGATGTCATTGATGTACAGTCATGAAAGTCATGCCTGCGACAAAGAAAAGCAATGCAGTTTTTTTCTTATCTTAAACTACATTCACGGGTCTTCCATATAAGTGTTAACTCTGAGACCAGAGTATATGCTTTCCTTTGGCTTTAGATGGAACAAAGCGGTTCTTACTTTTGCAGTGTTAGACTTTCAACTGTATAGACTGGGGTCTATCTTTCACTTATCGTTTCCTATGGATAATGTATATACTATAATGTAACAAATGGTCTCAATGATATAGATACAGCACCTCTATGTGTAGATAGTTTTCCACATGTTTTTAGACTGCTGTAGTTGACTAACAGTCTGCGTTGTTATATGGATGTAGCATCGGTCTCAACATGAGGTGCTTGTATCTAAAACATTGGCAATGAAAAACAAAAACTATTGGCACAGCGTCTACTTCTATGACAGAACCACAATTTCCTAAGGCTTAACGCCTTCGAACATGTAGGAAAACTCACAATCTGAATATTTCTCACTTTTCACCAAGTAAACTGAGTATGATTTGTCATCAGAAGGACATTGTGTGCCTGCTTAACAATAAATAATGATAAAAAAGCAATAAAGTATCTATTAGCACAGCGTCTACTTCTATAACAAAGTCATCATTTCTTTGGACTTGTTGTCTTACATAGTTCCATGAAAATTCAATTCACAATCTGATTGTTTCTCACTTTTCACCAAGTAAACATGGTATGGCATATGCTATCAGAAGGACATTGTGTGCCTGTATCCTAAATAAGTAGTAATAAAAACAATAAAACCATGCATACTCAACCAGCACAGCGTCTACTTCTATGACAGAATCAAAATTTCTTACAAGACCTGTTGCATTGCTGAAGTTCAGGAAAACTCACAATCTGAATGTTTCTCATTTTCACCAAGTTAACTTGGTAAGATATATGTCATCAGAAGGACATTGTGTGCTTGTATCTATATAAATTGTAATAAAAAGCTATAAATTGTGCATTATCTATTGGCACAGCGTCTACCTCTATGACAAGATACACATTCCTATAGACTAATATCTTCCCAAAATTCAGGACTACACATACTCTGGATGTTGCCAACTTGTTACCTGTCTGTAGAGGGACATTGTGTGCATGATTCTAAATAGCCCCGGTAATTATTGAAAGAGTTTAACATGATCTAACACAAAGAAGGCAACTCAGGATTTTGTTTTTCTTTTTTACGTGTTTGTGTTGGTTGTAAACTACCTCAGTAGTTATTTCTGTCAGCGTGATATTATTTTCAGGAAGCTATATTAAACTATAGCCTTAGGCAGGTCACAGAAAGTGAATTTTACAGATGATATCAGCGCGCTCATTACTTTTCACATGATTTTGAAAAAAAAATCACATCCGGAGATGGTCAACATGACGAGTTGTGATGTTTTGTCTCTTCAAATCTTGTTACAAAGTTATTATGATCTTGTTTTATTACCCTCGCACATTAAATTTGTTGTCTTCAGAGGATGTCATCCATAAAATCTACTCTGCTGTGGCCTTATGTATACTATGAAAGTGCGTCTATAGAAGAAGCAATGCCCCCCAGCTGTATATATCACTAATATTGGATATGGATGATGGCACAAAACGTGCAATTATGTGATTGTTGATAATCATCACATGGAGTGCATGTTAAGTGATCTATTGAGTGAATTTCCACAGTTGTTTTCCAGTGGGAATATTATTTTCGATTTTTGTCAGAACCACTTCGGTTCCTGGCCTGTTGCTGCCATCCTTGAGTGTCATGGCATAACTGTTGTCAAGCTTTGGGGAAATGGACACCAAAGTCCCGCCATGCTTCACAATGCGCCACTTCTGATAGTCATTATTCGGAACCCTCGGGGTATTGATGATGCTAGGGAAACAAAACAACAACAAACAACAGTACAATGACTTCGTAATTTTTTCAACAATTCTTTTCTTGTTATCTACCCACTTACATGTGACTTAATCTTATTCAGTATGAGCATTTTAGGTAAAAAAAATGTGTGTGTATGATCCCTCAAATGACAGGTTCAGTGACAGTTGCAAATACTTACCTCCCAATCTAATGTTACATTCCGTCAGGACAAGAACACAACAATGACAAAAGACTAATGTTGTCAGGGGACAATCATTTTTACCCTTTCAAGTAGTCCATTTCAACTCATTGTTATCTTTTACAAATGTTTTCAAATCTTTGTAATTATATGCCTATAAGATTTAAGACATTGAAAGTATTTTGAATGTTATTTCAGGGTTCTAAGTATTTCCCCGGTTGTGTTAAAGGTGTTGTTAAACTTTGGAAATGTCACAGTGTGCAATAGGATACTTACGACAGTCTCTAAATAATGATAACAGCATTCTACTATCGATATCATTTTCTACCATTTTTGTAAAACTTTGTAGATGGCTCAGTGGCCTGGGTAGATCACACATCCATAATTAAGTACAGGAAAGTATGGTTGAATGTCATGCATCGATGGCTCACCACAAAGGACCCAGCAGTGAAATCTAGAATGTACAGGGCTCTAGGGGCAGATAATGCGGCTTTAATGGGGGCAAGAGTCGAAATCTACCATTTGTAAATTGTTACAAATATTTGAAAATGTTTCTAGAAGTGAAAGAATCACATAGATATTGAAAATTATTCTAAATAAAGAGACTTTTGTATGGTCACTTCCAGAATGTTTCCAAAACGTTCACATTTCGAACGAATGTTTTTAAATTTTCATATTCATTTTTTGCCATGTTAGAGCTATTAGGGCTTAAATATCCTTTTATAATTCAAACCATAATGCATGTTGTATTCAAAAACCACCTCAGGGACTTGGAATGAGTTCTACATAAAAGAGAACACAAAATTAACTACCATTCACAAAATGCCTGTTGCAAAAATGCATTCAATTTTCGTTTTTCCTGTTTTTCCTGCAATTTGCCTTCGGACAAGAAGTTGTAATTATTTAAGCAAATATACCATTGATTGATTGAAACTTACTTCACATCAGGTCCTATGGCGTCGCCCTCCAGAGCCATGGCCATGTTGTCAGTAGCCTTAGCTACTATGTAACCCTCGTCCTAATGGATTGTAAAATAACATATCATCAGGTATATAAGAGAAGTTATACATGCTTGATAGAACCAGGAGTTTATCTGAAAGACAGTCTGAGAGCGAAGTCACTAGTATTATACATTGTATGATAGTTACATTAACCAATCTAATGTTGTGAATCCAAGTTTCACACAATGAATCTGATCTGCACATGTGCGTACATTTGGAGGTCATGCATCAAAATTACATTTTTTGTGAAAATAAAAAGGACACATTTCTCCAGATGCGATCACTGCAGATGCACTCATTTTGAATTGTGTTCCTCGCAAACGACTATTAGGCCTACAAACCATCATTACCTGATGGAACCACAGTTGGTAGTCTTGATTTGGCTTGGATTCATCAAAGGCAACAATGTTAGCTGTCTGGTTCCTGTAATCGTTGATGGTCATGACATGATTTGTCCACGCCTGGCTTCTGATGAACTGATAGATAAAGAAGCTGTTGCTTCATATACATGTAGTGGTATTTACGATACAGCACATATGTGTATATCGGTATGGCGGCTTTGAAAGCCATCTTCTGATACTTGTTCCACCATGCCCTCCAGCGTATATGTATATGGGGAATCTTAATAAATAAATAAATCTGACAAAAAGAAGAAATTGCAACACTTGTGTATGCAAATAGTACAAATCTGTCTTGAAAGAATGTCATCTCGAAACTTAAAACGAACTGTATTCAAACATTTGTAACAAATTTATTCAAGCATACTAATCATATCATACTTTCAATATTTAGAAACATTGAAACATTGTTCATATACGTAGAAGAGAATATACTTAGGGCACTGTACATTTGGTTACTTAGAGATAACATCACATATTCTTTTTCAAACTTAAAAATTGAATCAAGTATTGTTTTGTGTGAGACCAGGGAGGGCTTGGTGAGGCTTAGCAGTAAGGAAAACATGTCAGGAACCCAGGAATTAATTAATGTAAACCATCGGTTCACATAATGGTTAGAAGTAAACAAAGAACTGAACTGAACAAAGACAAAGTCACAGCGATTGCATCAGGTACAATGTATGGCATATAAGACGCATTACTAACAACTACACGTTATTTACATTAGTGTACTACTCTTACATGATTACTCCGTCCAAATTACTGTGACAAAGTGCGTTTCACATTGAATACAAATAAGATAAGGAATAACGCACCTGATAGGCTGGCATTGGCTGTGGACAGGGAGTTTTCTGGATGAAAAATGAACAGAAAAAAATTACGTCAAATATCAGACAAAAGTTGAGTCATCTTGTATGCCACTTAATGGTAAAGTATATATCTCATCGGACTGCGGCAAGGAAAGCTAGGAAATTTTTGCAAATTGTCAGCCTTCCCATGGTGTGTGCATTGACATAAGTAGCCCAGATAAGCCAACCAAAATAGCCGCGCCGCAAATCCTCAATTTTAGGTAACCAATTGCACCAGTTTAAACAATTTTCCGAATGCCTGGCGCAGTCCAGTTTGATACATGCCTTTTACACAATGTGCCAACTTTGCAAATTTGTGTCAATTTTCCCTTGCACGCGCTAATGTCACCCATGTAAAGAAATCAACATGGCCTTATGACGCCTTAACATCATAGAAGTGCCACAAGTGGTTGTTAAAATCTTCAGTGGCCCTTAGAAGTACAATCACCCGATCCAATATGAACGAGGGACACACAGGAAATAGGCCAATCAGAATTAGAGTTATACATTAATACAGAACATTGACTAATCAAAAGGAGCAAAACATATGCTCCATTGCCAATCTTTGAAGAAGGCTGGATCCCAAGATCTGATATAGATAGTGAAATGTCATCCTCCAGGACAAAAATATCTAAACATTCCCTGGCACTAATTACATTTATCTCTACATGATACAAGTGAAGCAGGCTTTTCCTTGTTCCTCTCAGTAAACTGGGTTGAATCAGTTCTTTTACCATAGGACTAATTCTTTTCAACAAATGCAATTACTATGTGTATGAAGTAGAAATGGATCTGGAATATCACCTGACGGGCTGTCATGATGGTTGCTGTGAAGAAAGATTCCTTGTCAGCTCTATGTGTGTGAAAAAGAAAGAAATTTAAGTTCATAATGTCCATCTTGAAATTGTTCTTTCTAATATTTTTACAAAATGACAAGAACAAAATGAAAACAGTCTGGTAGTTTTCGGTGTTCCGTGAGATCGTTGTTTTCATGATCAGTTTTTTCCGGTTAAGAAAAGTTAAGAATTTGTCTTTGTTTTCGATAATTGGAGGGACAATCTCTGACAGGCGAGATTACCGACAAGCGGTGGCACTACGTCCTTGCTTCTGAGACAACTTCGCGGTAGCTGACTGGTCACGTGTACTCGACGCCGCGTCGATGGAAGAGAAAGTCTCCGAGTTTTACAGTACCATCATGCACCTCGTGGAGCATCACTTCCCGATGAAGGTCAGGTCTGTGCGGGCGGACGACAAAAGTTGGATGACTGAGAGAGTGAAAAGGGCCATTAAACAGAGACAAGAGGAATTCCAGCGACACGGAAAGTCGCCTCTGTGGAAACAACTGAGGAACAAGGTTAAAACAGTAGTGCAACAGGCCAAAAACTTTCACTACCGTAACTGTATCCAACAGCTGAAACAGGAAAATCCACGCAAGTGGTGGTCATGTATTAACCGGGAGCTTGGTCGGTCGCAGAAGTCGGGACGCTCTGCTTTGGACGGGATTCCTGCGGGACAAGCGGCGGAAACGATCAGTCAGCATTTCTCTGAGGCATGGTGCCAAAGTGTTCCACTTTACATGTTCCCCCTACCACTAGGTGACCCAGGTCCTGACTTGTGCTCCATTGGGGAGGTCAAGTGTCTTCTGAAGTCTGTCAAACCCAAGAAGGCATGCGGGCCCGACAGTTTACCTAACTGGATTCTTACTGAGTTCGCAGAGGACCTTGCTCCGATTGTGACCCACCTTTTCAACGCCTCATACGCAGAGGGGACAGTTCCTGTAGGCTGGAAGTCTGCAAACGTGGTCCCGGTGCCAAAATTTCCCGGTGCATGTCAAGCTCGTGGCATGAGACCAGTGTCCCTCCTCTCAGTCTTAGCAAAGCTTCTAGAGAGATGCATCTTGAAAAGGCTGCTACCCTCCATCCAGTCAGTCATCAAGAACCAGTACGCCTATGTAAAGGGTTCGTCAACGACCCTGGCTCTTGTTCGCATGGTGCAAACGTGGCTGACAGCTGTGGACGCAAACAAGCCGACGCTCGTCAGAGCCATCTTCGCTGACATGAGTAAGGCGTTCGATCGCGTGGACCATGCTCTGCTTCTCCAGCGTGTCATTGACATTCACGTCAGCCCTCGTATGCAGAGATGGATTTTCAGCTTCTTACAGAACCGACGGCAGAGAGTGGTTATGGACGGGGAGAGCAGCTCCTGGCGCACCCTAACGTCAGGGGTGCCCCAGGGAGGAGTGCTGTCTCCGTACCTATTTCTGCTGTTCATGAGCACACGCTCCACCGTGTATAACGACACAATGGATGTTGGATATGCCGATGACGTTTCTCTGTCGAGGACTATTCCTGTGCCTTTAGCTGATCAGGATACAACTGTTGAAGAGGAGTCTACTCATCTTAACTCCTGGGCAGAAGACAACAGGATGACGTTGAACGGTGGGAAGAGTTTACTTCTCCAGATCTGCTTCAGCAAATCTGCTCCGATTCCACCTATGATCACACTTGGAGGCCAACCAGTTCCATCCGTTGACTGTGCCAAGGGGCTAGGTTTCTACATGGACAAGAACCTCACCTTCGACGAACAGATCTCTGCAATGATCAGTAAAGCATCGCGCAGACTATATTATCTGCGTCTGTTGACGAAGCAAGGTACCAGTATAACGGACCTGATACAGATATACCTGTCACTTGTACGTCCAGTACTTGAGTATGGCCATGTGATACTGGTCGGGTGCAGTAAGGAGCAGGAACTGGCCATCGAGAGGGTACAGCGCCGGGCCCTGCGCATCATCTCCCTTGGAGGTAGACGCAGTGTGCCCGACTTGCCAACACTGAAGGTCAGACGGGAGGAGGCAGCGGTACAGCTGTTTGAACGCATGCTCAAGGAAGACCACCCCCTACATGACATGGTTCCACCCACAAGAACAGGGGCCACGGGACGCACACTTAGAAACTCTAGGACAATCAGTTTACCAAAAGCCCGTACTAAGAGACTCAGCAAGTCCTTCCTCCATAGCGCCATCCGTCTATACAACAAGAAGGTTACACAGTAGTGCTATTAACACTTGTTGCTAGCCATTACCTGTACTGCTTGTTAACTCGGTACCGTTTTCCAACACGTTGATTTTAATCTATTATGTATGTTATACAAATGTTAACTGGAATCTACAAGTCGTTGTTTGTATGCAGCTATTGTTATTATGTGTTTTGTGTGGCTTTGGTAAGCCTGACGTGTGTAATAAGGTCAAAATTCGGGTGAATGTGTGTTTGCCCGCGAGAACCTTAATAAAATAAAACATTGAACAACATTGAACATTGAACATTGAACAGGTGCCGGGGGAATCCAGGGCGACCCGCTGTGCGGTGCCATGGAACCTCTGAGGACATCGGTCGGCCGCGTAGAAAGAACCTATCATTTCAGTAGTCGACGTTTAAAAATACGCTACCTGTTGCCCAGACAAGGAAAAATGCGATGTAAGCGGTAAAAATCTGAGCAAGCCACCTGAACGTTGCGTCAGTGGTACGTTACGGATTGTGGTTGATCGTGAGCGGCGCAAAGACAGCAAAGTCTCCCGGCCGGGCGCGGCGCAAAGTTCTAGTCTCAGACTGGTAGCCGGTCTGCGGACGAGTGGCATGTTCTTCCATGTTGCTTTGGGTGTGCTTGCCGGCCTAACATATGATCCGTAGCGAAGCCGAATTCAACTACTCGCTTCAGAAAGAACAGGTCAAGCCACCTCAGCCTGGGGTCACCCGATTTACCTTTACAATTTGTGTACACATTGTATTCAGTTTGGGGCTTGGAGAAAAATGTTGTTCCAATAGAAAAAAGGCGTTACTTCGGAGCGAGAAAAGTGATAAAACGGAGAAACATGAAAGAGACTTATACATATTTTATCATGGCTATATATAGTATGTATCCATATCTGTTGAAAAATCAGCGGCAACACCTTCCAAGCACCAAGGTATTCGAGTCATTTTTTAACCTCGTCATACCAACTGTCATGAAAGTGACTCATAACGGTTACGCATGAAAGAAACTTATACATATTTTATGATGTCTATAGCAGTTATCCATATCTGTTGGAAGATCTGCGGCAACACCTTACAAACACTATTGTACTCTCCAACTTTTCGAGTGATTTTTGAACGTCGTCATAACAACTGTCAAAACAAGTACTCAAGGCGACGGAACCTTGACTTGTATGACCCCAACCAAGGACGCGCTGCTTTTCTTTTCGAACTGAAGACATGCAATTAGCGTTCCCATAGGATGCACGGACACGCGCGTTTTTCTGTGCGGACTGAAGTGAGACAACACCGTCTTGACAAAACCGAAGTACACACACTCTGGTTTCTCTGGACATAGTTAAACGTCTTTGCTTCGTCAGCAAAGCCGACAAGCCCTTGGCCCAGGCGACCAGAACCCAATGCAACAGGTGCGAGTAGGGCCACACCAAGCCAAGTTTTTCTGTACGGACCTAAGACTCGGTGAGAAAAGACGGTCTCGCCTTCATATGCAGGGATTTGGTAACGACCAACCTCCTCGGTTGTTGTTGCGTCAACTCCACAGTAGGCGATCATGTTGTAATCAAAGTCTCAGTACTCCGTACAGAAACAAACAGACCTGCAGTTCTGTTATTAGCAAGCATGGCGGTTTCGTAACTGCAATTTTTGTTGCCACTAAGATTTGTTGCCACTATTACTTCGTTCAACCTTGCGTCAACTGCACAGTATGGGGGTAGGTACTGGAGTGAAGACGGTAGACCCAAAGCGATTAAATCTATAATTTCATTGATAGCAGACACAAGCTGAAATGAGTGGATTCTAACCTAGGCTAGAGGCGAACTGAGCCGGGTCAGCTGTTCTTAGGGCGAATCAGTCTCCTCTACAAACCCCAGTCATTGTTTTGTTGTTGTTGTTTTTTTTTGTTAAAAAGATATGCTTCCTTCTATTTCACGTATCGGAAATGAATGGGAAAGACTATTACTATGTGAAACAGCGAAAGAAACAACGAAATTTTGCAGTGGCTCACTAGGCTTGTGTTCCGATGAAGACCTCAGTCAGATACCAACATCTCTTTGAACGCACTCGAGTACTCATGGGGTCTATTGCAGGGACACGTCTTTCTGAGGGTTCGTTAACGTTCAACTTTCAAGAGCGTGGCACTGGCCAATAAAGTCTGCCGACGCGCGTTCGGAGTGGTCGAAACTAACAATAATGAATTTCGGAGACGTTTCATTCCCCAAAGAGTAGGGTTTACCGTTCTCGCGCACTGCCAGACACGTTTGTGTCCGACTTCCCGGACTTCGCGCTTGGGCGGACCGTGGGGAGCGCTCCCCGCAACCCTGACCAAAGTTTCTTACGGACAGCGGTACCGCTCGAGCGACGTTTTTTTCTGCTACATATTACATATTGACAGTCACTAGTAAGTCCTCGCAAGTCAAAGGAAGAATGACAGAAACTACTTTGCACCTCAAATGCATCCCTGGAACAAGCCGCAGTAGTGATGGCAAAACGTTTCCATTAATTAAATCATTCGGCAACTGTGACACAAATGAAACTTACAAATTCTGGTAAACCGAAGTGAGGATGATGTCGACCAGGGTGGCGCTGAGTTTTATGCTGTGGAGACTCGGGTCCGCAGTCTGGATAGCTTCGGAGTTCCGGAGAAACTGGGGTTTGGGCGGTTTTGCCCGAAACTTAAAGCCGCTGAACAGAATTTGATGTGTTTGAAATTAATGACAATCAGGTATTGTTATGCAAATACATCAGGAGAAATGAACCCTCGCATTGATCAAAGCTTGCATAAAATTGTAACTCCTACCATTCACGTGAAGAAATCATGATTCATACATGGATACGGTAGTGATGGTGCATGACTAACTTGTTTACCGCAATTGTTGGGTGTGCCTACAGTATGACTAAGATTTTACGAAAGGGCAATGAACCCTACTTGAAGCTCAGCTTCAGAAACGCATTGAAATATAATTATTTTAGTCATCTTCTGCTTAGGGTCCCTGTAAAGGTAAAAAGAATTCGAGAACGTACTGTTATTTCCAGAAACAGGCAGTTTCTCCAAACTTATGCCAATCTACAAAACTTAATCATATACCACGTTCATGTACTGTGAAAGTATCATAATGGTTCCTTCATGTGAAAGTTTTCAAATGATCAGCTTTATACGGATTGTGGTCGATCGTGAGCGGCGCAAAGGCGGCGAAGTCTTCCCGCGCGCGGCGCAAAGTTTTAGTCTCAGACTGGAAGCCGGTCTGCGGACGAGTGGCCTATTCTTCCATGTTGCTTGTGCTTGCCTGACATATGAAAGCCTCAGCAAAGCCACATTCAACTACCCGCTCATGCAGAAATGACAAGTCATGTCATGTCCTGAGCCTGGGGTCACCCGATTTACCTTTACATTCACATTTGTATACATTGTTTGTAGTTTGGGGCTTGGAGAAAAATGTTGTTCCAACAAAAGAAGCGAAAGGCGTTGCCGCGGGGCGAGAAAAGTGATAAAATGGAGAAACATGAAAGAGAATTATACATATTTTATTATGGCTATAGTATGTATCCATATCTGTTGGAAGATCTGCGGCAACACCTACACTGTGTTCGACTCATTTTTTAACTTCGTCATAACTGTCATGAAAGTGACTCATAACGGTTACACATGAAAGAAACTTATACATATTTTATGATGTCTATAGCAGTTATCCATATCTGTTGTAAGATCTGCAACACCTTACAAACACTATTGTACTCTCCAACTTTTCGAGTGATTTTTGAACGTCGTCATAACAACTGTCAAAACAAGTACTCAAGGCGACGGAACCTTGACTTGTATGACCCTAACCAAGGACGCACTGCTTTTCTTTTCGAACTGAAGACATTCAGACAATTTCTATTTCCAGAAACAGGCAGCTTCTCCAGACTCTACAAACTTAATCATATACCACGTTCATGTACTGTGAAAGTATCATAATGGTTAATTCACGTGAAAGTTTTGTGTGCTTATATCTTTAACTGATCAGCTTTATATATAAATACGCGTAGCTTCATATAATTAAGGCGAAGTGGCGATGAACTTGACTAAGAGACAATGAGACCCACAGAAAGATCAGCTTCAAAAGTTCTCAAGTAAGTTGAATCCACATTAGTGTATTTTTTGTTTTGTTTTGATTAACTTCTCCTGCGCTGAGTCCTCAAAAAATTCCTTTACATGCGGCAACACCTTACAAACACCATTGTACTAGATTCATTTTTGAACGTCGTCATAACAACTGTCATGAAAGTGAATTATAACACCCATTACCATAATACCGCGATTAATCATGATACCGCCTTATGATATAAGCGATGAATGTAATGATATATACTTGTGCAGCAACAGTAATTTTCGAGGCATGCACACTTTAAACATCCAGGTGTTTGACACATTTTCAAAAAGGATTCTATACTGATGTGTTCGAAGACAACAAGGTCAAAAGTTTTCAGTTCCTTATCGGGGCAGGCGAGCGCGTAGTGGGAAGAACATATCGTTATGTTTATCTCCGGATTTGTAGATAATAATCACTCGTGTTCACGGCACAAGACGAGCAGTAATCTTAAATTTCTGTTTGGTTGGTGACCTAAAACTCTTGTCGAAGTGCCAAGAACTGTTGCATAATAACCTGAATTTACAGTTGAATGGGCAAAATAGAAACGCCGCCATGTTTTCCCCGCTATTTTTATTTCAACGCCAGCGGTAAAGTTTACGTCATAGCGTTGTGACGGGCCAAAGTTAAAATTCTTGACAGTATATGTCCGTTTCTTATGCCTTTTGCACCGTACAGTTTATGTTCTTTTGTACAATTATCAACAGGAAATTAAGTAGCAACAGTGGATGTTTATAGGTACATAACGTCAAGTTAATATTGTTCCTGGTGGTATTATGGAACCCAATTCAAACCGCGCGAACATTCTCCGTGCAATTCCGTGTTGTGTTACGATTGCGACGTTTCGTTTTAGCAGGGCTAGAGAGACAAAAAATAGTTACACAACAGAATTGGCAAAGGTAAGCTGCAATAGCAACATGTAACTGATCATTTTTGAAATACTGGTGCATGATCAACTTGTGTACAGCAGTCGTTGGGCGTGCCTTCAGTATGACTAAGATTTTATGAAAGGACAATCAATCCCACTTGCAACTCAGCTTTAGAAACACCTTAAGCAGGAAAAGTATCTTGAATCTTCACGTAAACGTCTGTGTGTTAACCAATCAGATTTATACATGTAGCTTCATATATTGAACTATGGACTCCACAGAAAGATCAGTTTCAGAAAATTCAAGTTGAAGTCAGTGTATTTTTTTTTCATTTTGATTAACTTCTCCTGCGCTGACTTGAGTCAGTACAGTGTTAAGGCAAATTTCACATTTCATATCTTCAACTAGAGTTCCACGAACACATCCCTTCGCCAAATAATCATGCCTTTATTCAAGACTTTAAGGTCTTATTCATGTATTACTAAAGAGTACCTACTCCAATAGCAAACGACTGCATGCATGAACGTGTGTTCCCACAAACCCACAAACGCTACCAATAACATAAACTTCTTGGCAAAGTTGACAATGTCAAATCATGTAGTCACTACCAGACTCCGGCCAGGCCAAACAATAGGGGGGCTTTGGCCAAGTGTCTTTTGACATTTCTCTCTTTGTCAGTTACATATGTGACAAGTTTGAAAGTCCTATCATGCACTGCAGTGGATTTATAAACATCCGTCATTAATTATGAAAATTAACTAATGGTTTGCTTCATGTATGTCATCACTTAGGCTATCTACATAACAAAAATTATGACAATTGGTCAACATATTAATATTTTCTCATCAATTATACAAATTAGGTTGTCATTTGCATAATTAACATGTATTGACATTTCTTTCTTTCTCAGTTACATATGTGACAAATTTACTGTTAATTTGCATAAGTATCCTTCTATGTAAGTCTTCACTTAGGATATCTACATACCAAAAATCATGATGATCCGTCAACATGTTCATGTTTTCTCATTAATTATGTAAATGAGGTCGTCATTTGCATAATTGATATGTATTGGACATTTCACTTTCTCAGCTACATATGTGACAAGTTTGAAAGTCCTATCATGAAACTCAGTGGATGTCTGAACTTTCCTCATTAATTATGCAAATTAGCTGTTTATTTGCATGATTAGTATTACATTATGTAAGTCATCACTTAGGCAATCTACAATTATGCAAATTAGCTGTTTATTTGCATGATTAGTATTACATTATGTAAGTCATCACTTAGGCAATCTACCACTCAAAAATCATGGCCACAGCATGTTCAGAACACGAGATGTCAAAAATTGAAGTTTTGCTGCAGTACCTCAGGAAGCCGCTAGGAGGCCCATTATCGAACTTAGCCTTCGTTTTCCTGACCCCTACCCACCCATTTGTGAATGATGACAATATGAGAACCTTTGAGGGGCCCTGGAAGTTAAAGTTCTGTTGTAATGCTGCATACAGCTAGGTGGCGCTCTTTTCAGTTGGATTTAAAGAGTTGAAGTAAGTTGCACGGATGACATTGATTGGTGCACAATTCAAGGTCGAATGACGAAAAGTGTATCATTTCCCGACACGCATTGCGATAGTTGGCAGAATCACATTGCCTTGTGCACTTTTCAAGGACGGGACATTTGAATATTTCCCGCCAATCCTTCAATCTGAGGTACATGGCCTGTTAGTAGGATTTCCATTCTCAACGCACATGCGTGCGGCGGCGGGGTTTTCCGTACGCGTAGCGATTTTCGATTGATCGCTGTGTAAAATTGAGAACGGCCTAGAACTTCAAACTTACCAGAATTGTAGTATGTTGTATGTAGACCCTGGCAATGTTGACATTTTAAACAGGGGATAAAAGATTGTTGAGATATAGCCTTCGTAAAAATGCCTCGCGAGCCGGGGAAGTCACTTCCGCGTTTAAGTGTTCCGCGGGCATGGCGTTGCGTCAGCCTTATTTGCATCTCAGTCTTATTTGGAAGCAACCCATATATTGTGGTATCGGATGTGTAACTTTCTTGTACTACAATTTTAAGGTGGTTTTCCCCCAGTTTGAAAATTTTGATGGCATTTTTCACCCTTGATGTCTTAGTTTTTTTAAAAACTTCCATCCATGTGTGTAACAAGCGTTTTCTAAGCTTTAAAATGATGTATCTTCATGGCTACCTTGTCCCCCCAACGACCTGGAGGTCAAGGGACTAGGTAGGTAGAAGGTATAACATGTGGAGGTTTGTTGTGAGTTAGCGATGTGAACGTCCAACATGTGCGACTCGCTCCGTGTGGTGTGCCGAGTCCGGGCCGTGAGTTACGGCCGTAGGACCCTGCATAGTTAGGCGGGTCCATAATTATCAAAATATTCTCGTTTCCACGTAAATTTTAGCGTATTGATACTCATTAATTTGTATACAGATAGCCACATTTCTAAGTAGCCATATACAATGTATATATATATATATATATATATATATATATATATATATATATATATATATATATATATATATATATATATATATATATATAATAGGCACATTGAATAACCACCAACTGCCTTTATTTCTGCGTTAAAAAGGCAACAAGACTACCTTTACCTACGTTTTACTTTCAGGCGGTCAGCTACCAATTTCAATGTATAGCGGCTATTTGTTGCAATTTCAATTAAAGTATTGGTGCTAGACCACTGAGTATATACTGTATAGAATGTAATCTATTATTAGAACACTCACGCCCTAGTTTGAAAGTCAATTATATCGCGGTGAATTTTGTCAATCTCATCAATATTGATTGGTCAAAGTCATTTGGCTATAGGGAGATATAACGTTACAATATCCAATTTCCATGGGAACGGAGTCCGACGTATTTCTATGCATCATACTAACACTCATGAACACACGCGCGCGCACATACACACACACACACACACAAACACACACACACCTTGATGGCACGTTTTGTTTATAATGCCTTTTTAAATGTTTTTTTTTCTTTACTTTGTCATTTTACTTTGTATAATAAGCCAGAAACGATGTGTGCTGGATGTACTGTATGTTTACATGTCTCATGCTAACACATACAACCATTCCGTCACTCTGACGAACAAGGTAAAAATTACAGAATCACAAAATGCAAGCAGTTACGCTTTATTATTAATTAATGAAAAAGCCAGAGCTACAAAATCTTCAACTTCCTTAACATCGCCAGTCTCAATGTCAGACAGCAGATACAGTAGTGTTGGTAACTGTACGCGTGTTAAAAGACTTGATATTAAAAATAGTTTTCATTGTTTTTTTTCTGGGGACTGTAACAAAAGATGTAACACAATGTACTATTTCCAGTTGTATTCCTAGATCCTTGACATGATAATTCTTTTGCTATAATGTGCTTTCCCCAGTTAGTTCATATTTTTTTCAAGCCTATAACAGATCATAAGAAAATGGTAACATTTTGTCTTCTTATTCGTTATTATACATTTTGGGTCTCAAGTTCTTAACATGTCACAAGTTCTTTAACATTCCCATCAACCATTCATCTTAGGATAACATAACATAAAAATCTGCTGACGTCATTGATGTACAGTCATGAAAGTCATACCTGTGACAAAGGTAAGCAATGCAGTTTTTTCTTGTCTTAAACTACATTCACACAAGTTTCACGGGTCTTCCATATAAGTGTTAACTCTGAGACCAGAGTACATGCTTTCCTTTGGCTTTAGATGGAACAAAGCGGTTCTTACTTTGCAGTGTTAGACTTTCAACTGTATAGACTGGGGTCTAAATTTCACTTATCGTTTCCTATAGATAATGTATACTTGAAAAAAGGTGCCAATGATATAGATACAGCACCTCTATGTGTAGATAGTTTTACACATGTTTTAGACTGCTGTAGTTGACTAACAGCCTGTCTGCTAATATGGGTGTAGCAGCGGTCTCAACATGAGATGCTTGTATCGAAAACATTGGCAATGAAAAACAAAAACTATTGGCACAGCGTCTACTTCTATGACAGAACCACAATTTCCTAAGGCTTAACGCCTTCGAACATGTAGGAAAACTCACAATCTGAATATTTCTCACTTTTCACCAAGTAAACTTAGTATGATTTGTCATTAGAAGGACATTGTGTGCCTGATTACCAATAAACTATGTTAAAATAGCAAAAAAAAATATGTAAGGTCTATTAGCACAGCGTCTACTTCTATAACAAAGTCATCATTCCTTTAGACTTGTGGTTTTACATGATTTCATGAAAATTCACAATCTGATTGTTTCTCATTTTTCACCAGGTATAGATGGTATGACATGTGCTATCAGAAGGACATTGTGTGCCTGCATTTAGATAAATGGTAATAAAAAGCAATAAAATCTGTTGGCACAGCGTCTACCCCTATGACAAGATTCACATCCCTATAGACTTACTATCTTCCCAAAATTCAGGACTACTCACACTCTGGATGTTGCCAACTTGTTGTCTGTCTCTAGAGGGACATTGTGTGCCTGATTCTAAATACGTTATGACAAAATGAAAAAAAAAAATGTGACAAAATTGACTGAAGTCAGGGGTTACATGTACGAAAATGGAATTTGTAAACACCTTAAACAATATGATAAAGGGAAAGTAAAGAGAATTGTGGTAAAGAGGTCCAAGGATTATGTACTACCTTGTAACCGCATGACTTCAGTCTGATCAGCCCCCTCGTAAGAGTTCTTTAGTACAAAGGCAGGAGAGTTACCTGAATACACTCTCAAGGATATCCTTAGAAATCTTTCACCTTTCCATGCAACTGCACACATATTACATGTACATGTACCATGTATATGTATATGGAATATGAAAAATTACATGGAATTAGATACATGTATTTAGACTCGTGACAATGGCGACAGTACAGAACATATTGTTGAATACTAGCAAGTTTATCTGATGTCATCATAACCGTCTACAAAGGTTGCAAACCACTTCAGTTGTTTTTGTTAGCGTTATAGTATTTCCAATGAGCTATAGTTTAAGCACCAAGAGACCATGTCTAGCAGTGAAGTAGACGTTAAAGAAGGACAACAACAACAACAACTTAAACCTTAGGCCACAGCAAGTACATTTGATGGATAACATCGGGCATTGATTTTCACCTAATTTTGAAAAAAAAGAATTTTCCCCCTCCAGAGATGGTCAATATGATGAGTACCAAAATTAAATGGTGTGGCATCCTTGATTGTACTTACAAACCTAGTTTGATAACAAAAAGTGGGACCAATGTGGCTAAGCCATGACTGTTCATAGATAAGTTACTTGGTAAGTGAACCAGTCTAACACACTGGTGTCACTTTGGGTACCTTTTGAATACAGAAGTAAAAGACTTGTTGGTTGCAATACCATGTTTTGTTGCTTCAATTCTTGTTACAATGTCTATTATTTTACCAATCGTGTTTTTTTCACCCTCTTACATTAAAGTTTGAGTCTTCAAAGGAGGTGTCATCCATACAATTTGCTTGCTGTGGCCATACAAGTGCGTGTATAGAAGAGGCAATGTTCACCCCCAGCTACATATTGGATAGATAGATTGGATAGTTGATGACACAAAAAATGCAATATTGTGATTGTTGATAATCATCACATTAAGTGCATTTTAAGTTTACTTGTGATCAAATTTCCACAGTTGACTTCCAGTAGGGATTCCACTATCTAGAATTGGTGTCAGAATCACTTCAGTCCCTTCCTGCGGGTTGCCGTCCTTCAGTGTCAGGGCCAAATTATTATCCAGCTCTGGGGTAATGTACACCGCTCCCGCGTCGGTGGGCACGATGTTCCACTTCTGATTCTGAGCACCAGTCTTCGTCCTATTGAAGATACTAGGAAATGAAACGGCAAAAAAAACAGTTCAATGACTCCTCTTCATTTTGTCAACAATCACTTTCTCGTTACCTATCCATTTATCTGTGACTTCATCTATCCAAAACATTTTGCGTGCATGATTCCGAATTAATTGATGTTAAGAAATGCCAGGTTCCGTGACAGTTGCAAATAGTTTCCTCCAAATCAAATTATACATTGAACAAGCACCTAGCTATGACGAAATTACTGTTGTTAGGGGAAAATCATTTTCACACTTCAGTAAAATCCATTTCAACTAATTGTCATCATTGACAAATGTTTAAATTCATTGTAATGATATGTCTAAGAGATTCTATACTTGAATGTTATTTCAACTTTCTAAATATCCCCTCGTCAATGTAAAACTTTCTTCGGAAATGTTAATGATGTCAAATGGGATACTTCCAATAGTTTCTAAATGATGGTAACAACATTCTACCATTATTTATCATATTCTACATTTTGTAACACTATGTGATAATCAGTGAACTGGACAGAAAGCAATTCACACGTTCAATGTATAGGGAAGTACAGTTGAATGTCGATTGCTCGCCACAAAGTACCCAGTAGTTACAAAAAAATGTAGAATATGCAGAGACAAACAATAGGGCTTTTATGGGGCAATCATCCAAATCTATCGTTTGGAAATATTACAGATATTTGTAAATGTTTCTAGAAGTGAAGTGAAAGAATCACATATCTATTTGAAATTTTTGTATGGTCACTTTCAGTCAGAATGTTTCCGAAATATTTATCTTAAAGAATTCTGAAAAGCTTGTTTAAGAATTATTCGGGCTTAGATATTCTTTTATAATTCAAAATTGTTATAGATAGTATTCAAAAACCCTCACAGTGACTTGGAATGCTTTTTACAAAAAATAACTTAATTAACTACCATTCTAAAAAAATGACTGTTGCTAAATGCAGCAAACTGTTATTATTCTAACTCAAACTCGATAAGTTAACATTTAGACTAGAGTAGTCACAATTTCATATATTTCTCTCAATAGTTTTTTGTCTTTTTTCAGTTTCATGCAGCTTGCATTCGGGCAAGAAGCTGTTATAAACTAAATATTGATTCAGGTTCATGGAATGAAACTTACCGATTACCATTTGCTGGTGTCGTCACTTCGTTAGTTACTGCTCTGTTGTCTGCAGTAGCCATAGCTATTATATAGCTGTCATCCTAATGGATTGAAAAACATATCATCAGGTATAGATAGAGAAGTCATACATGATTGAACCAGAAGTTTATCTGAAGGAAATTCTGAGAGTGAAGCTACTAGTGTACATACATTGTATGATAGTTACATTAACCAATGTCATATGGTGAATTCAAATTACTATACCGCATACTTCAGCAACTACAAGATACAGGGACTGAATATATTACTTTTCACCACTTAACCAGTTTTCTGCTCAATGTCAACGCACAGGTAATGAGTAAAATGGTCATTCCATAAGCCCACATAAATCTGCACATGCGCATACATTTGGATCACTTAAATCATGTGATCCCGTTTGCTTACTGATTCACACACTTGTGTCAGACATCATGCCGTCCCGTGCATCAAGATTACATTTTTGTGAAAATAAAGGACACATTTGCCCGGATGAGAGCCCTGCAAATCCACGCATTCTGAATGGCGTTTTTTGTACACAATTATATTAGGCCTACACGCCATCATTACCTTATGGTACCACAGTTGGTAGTCCTTATTGTGCGCTTGTTTACCCATGACAACGATTTGAGTGTTGTCGTCGTTGCTGAAATGTTTGAGGGTCATGACAAGAGGATGGTCCTGGCTCACGATGTACTGGTGAATAGTGAACGTGTTAATTCATGTAGCGGTATTCACAATGCAGCATGTGAGTGACAATCAGAAGAAATTGCAACATTAGTGTATGCACATACTAGTTTTACACAGTCCTCTTGAAATAATTCTCAGGGCAAAATGATATCAGTTCTCCAAGTAATGATATGAAACAGCTACTATCATGACTTCTAAAAGGTCCAAGATAATGTGCAAAGGAAATTGTTCGAAGTCCTAATATTGGACTGTATGATCTTTGACTCTATGATTCTCTGCAGATGAAAATATCAAATGGGCCAATACTGATGGCTGGAGACCATCAACAAATGAATTACAAATTACAAATCAAGAGTTCGGAGACCTCAAATCTCCATGAAATATTTTAGTTATGCAAATGACTCTCACAACTGCATAATTTATGCTTGGATATATACAAGTTTAACTGACTTATACAGGTCACAATATTGACAATCCAATCATTTACTACATGAATTAGAACACTTTCGCATTGATTATGCAAATTAGAGACTTATTAGCATAATTGGTAGCTGCTTATCTTCCACCTGCCACAAACTGCGTATGAGTCATATAATGGAAATCACTATAAATATAAATTTTCCTTTAAGTAAATTAAGTCCAAATTTGTATAATTTACACTTCATTGTGTACATCTCTGCCAAAGATACCTGGATACTAAATATCATGGAAATCCATCTATCCTATGTTCCGTTATGCTCCTTGGGAGATTTCGACCAAAAATGCCGCTACATTTCCAGTTTTGCTGCAGTACCAAGGTCACATACCAGGGACCCAAAATTGACCTTGACCTTTGTCTTCCCAACCCCTACCCACACAAAAATATCATCTGACCACAAATATCGATATCTGGAAACACAGACACACCAAAAACTATACCTCCCTTTATCATGGAGGTAATTATGATTAACATTAATTATGTTACAAAGAAAAATAAACTTTTCAGAGATCAGACGTAAGTTCTGACAAACTGTAATATAAGTTACGCCAAGAAGCAGTTACTCAAGCAACTAGATGTGATTTTGGAAACGGTCAGATGTTTCAGACGTGTAATGCAAGATCACTACAAGCGTGAATGTTGTAAAAAAAGTTAAATAACTTAAGGGAGGTATAAATGAGGAATGCATGAGAATACAAAATAAAACAAAGAATAACGTACCTTATAGTGGTGTGCCGCCATTTCTGGATTGGGACGCTTCGTTTTCTAGATGAAAAAGAAACACAAAAAGTGGTGTCAATCACCAGACGAAATTTGAGTTAACTTCTTAAGCGGTTCATCAAAGTATAACCGCCCCACTCAATCAGAAGGAGCGATACACAGGGAACTGGTAAATCGGAATAAGAGTTATTTAGATCATTGACTAATCAAAAGGAGCAAAACATATGCCCCATTGCCCATCTTTGAAGAGGGCTGGATCACAAGATCAGATATGCACCAAGGATGAAGGGTCTTTGATTAAGACTTATTTTCGGAGTCACGGGAAAACACCCGGAAGCAACATCAAGCGGCTGACGGGCGGGAATCTGAAAAGCTTAACCAGAGACAATTGGGCAAAGCGGTGCAAGCAGGGTCAGTCAATCTGGATAGTCTATATGATAATATCGTTGATGACCCGCCAATTTCTCAGTGTATATGGTGCTCTAAGGCCTGGTCATTTGCTATAACCACCTCATAAATTCATTCGCTGGTTATAGCAAAAGAGCAGGCCTTATGATCCCATACACAGATCGGGGCTAGTCATCAACACTTCAATATCGCTATTCCTGAAGAGGTTTTGGAGATAAATTAAGATTTGTGGAGTAGAGCAGGGAAATGTCATCCTCATGGACCCAAAAGTTAAAAATTTCCTAGCATTATAATTACACATATATCTGCAGAAGTAGAGAGTGATTCATGTATCTAGTATATATATATATATTCAGATATATATGGCTCTATCAATAAAAGTGAAACGGGTGCGTTGAATCAGTTCTTTCACCCTAAGGCTAATCCTTTGTAAGAAATGCAATTAGGTGGTATGATATGAGCATCCAGTGAAAATAGAAGATGCAGTTGAGCTAGAGTTTGATTTGAGAAAAAGGATTTTCAAGGTTTTGCAAAAGTGCTGGAAATTCTTGTATCGAGGCAAATGCATATCTGTAACACAACAGTTATATGTAGGCAGGGCGGCGAAGTTTCCCGGTGCGGCGCGCGCGGAGTTGTATCATCAGACTCAAAGGTCAGCGAACGAGTGGTTTATCGTTCCATATCTCGCTTTGATTGTGGGTTTTCTGAAAGCATCCTTGCAATTCCAGACCCTGTAATGGTTTGTTGATCATTTTATTCAAGTATTCAACTTCAAAATCACGTCGCCACAGGCATGAACCCATCTGGAATTGAGTTTGATTCTAACAAGACTATTCACATACATGTATCACAAGAAAGCAAATCTGTGTTCTGGAGATCGATAAAAGAACGAGACGGAAAATGAGCAAGACAAAACAAACTTTAATCAAAATCTCAATACGCCGTAGAGAAATAAAGAGGCGTACACTGCGGCGCAGTTTTGTTCTTGGTTCTTGGAAGGCATGGCGGGATATCCGTAACTGTTCGTAGCTGAGGCTGCTTGACTTCGTTCCTCTTGCGTCAACTCCACGGTAGGTGCTGAAGCGGTCTACACGGTGGACCAGCAGAACCCGGACCGACCAGCTGTGCGATGGAATCCGGCAACGATCTTTGGAAGTCAGGATATCGATCGGCCGCGTCTATCATTTCAACGGTAATAAGAAAGCTTCTGAAAAAAGCTGCCCGATGCGTATTTTGGAAAAAGCCTGAATGTTAAACAAAATCACATGAAAAAAGAGTTTTTAAACATCGAATTACTGAATTGGTCTGTCCTCTATTAAAAAAACATTACATGAGATTTGTCTTACAAAGAAATGGACAGTCATGTTATCCATGTTATCTGTATTTATTAAAGATCGTGCGTTCCTTCAGTGCGTAAAGCGGAAACTTTAATTGTATGGCGTTCTACGCCTAGGCGCGCCTGACTTATGGTATCGCGACGGGAGGTATGGGGTAATCTCAAAAACCAGCGGGTCTTGGGCCGTCATATTCGGTCAGGGGATGGGTGAACATGTTAGCCAACGAATGCGCTAAAAAGTTTTGCATATCGTTCCGAAAGTTTCTTAAAATGGGCAACTTTTAAACTTTTGGGGGCAATTTTTTAGTGAAAAAGGGACCGTGCGGGCCGGAGCTGGGACGTGTGGGCCGGAGCTGGGACGTGCAGGCCGGAGCTGGAATCAGTGCGGGCCGGAGCTGGGACGTGTGGGCCGGAGCTTAGGACGTGCGGGCCGGAGCTGGAATCAGTGCGGGCAAGAGCTGGACCGTGCGGGTCGGAGCTGGGACGTGTGGGCCGGAGCTGGAACGTGCGGGCCGGAGCTGGAATCAGTGCGGGCAAGAGCTGGACCGTGCGGGCCGGAGCTGGAGTTTAACGAGGGTGAAATAGAAGAGAACGGTTGAAGGGTTGGACGGTTGAACCAACCGCTTCTCTGGGCTACGCACCGGAAAAAAGGGACCCACATTGAGCAGCCCAGAGAAGTGCAAAATCGCGTCGCACCCGGTAAAAAGTTTAGCAAGCCTTCAATCAGTAGTACGTGCGAAGTGTGATCGACCCTTAGCGCGACCAGGGCGGCGAAGTGTTCCCGATGGCGCGGAGTAGTAGTCTCAAACTCGATAAGGTCTGAATGGCTTATCCTTCAACGTTGCTTTGCGGGCCTTGGGCTTTTTTAAAACGTCTCAAAATTCCTGGCCTTGCAATCCTTTCAAAAGTATCTTATCAAAGTGTTCAACCTAAAAATCATGTTGCTGGAGGCATCTGAAGTTGCGTTGGATTCTAACGAGACTCTTCGTATATCAAAAAGAAAACAATCTCAAGTGTTCTCAAGATAACAATAAAAGAACGAGACAGAAAGTGAGCAAGACAAAACACATTTTAATCAAAATCTCAATACGCCGTACGAAAAAAAAACGGCGCGCAATGCTGTTCTTGGTTCAAGTGAGGCATAGTCCATGGCCGTTTTTGTACCACCGAGAGGGACCAGATAGAGCTACCATGGAATTTTTTTCAAAATTAACTTGGTTATTACATATTTAAAAAAATCCATGGTAGCTCTGGTCTCTCTCATTGGTACAAAAAACGTCAATTTCGGGTCCTGGTCCATTGTAGATCGCGGTCCACGACCAGGTCTGTTTGGGGACCACGGCACCGGGATTGTACCGTCTGACAATCGAGGGACACTTGATTACATGCGACATACTGACAAAGAAATGACATGGTGGTGATCAGTCTTCGCACGTCCAAGATTAAAAGTCTTTTTCAGATCAAATGTATCACTCGCAATCATCATTTAAATCCCTGACTGTGCCCAAACCCAGAATAAGCTAAGAACGCAACAAAAACTTGTTTAATCTAATCGGTAACTGACAAGGACAAACTTACAAGTTCTGGTCAACTGAAGTAAGGCGCTGAGGTTGTCCGCTGGGATGACGGTCCGCAGTCTGGATAGCTTCGGAGTTCCGGAGAAACTGGGGTTTGTGCGGGTCTTGCCCGAAATTTATAGCCGCTGAACAGAATTTGGTGTGTTTGACAGTTAGATATGATTGACAGTCAGGTATTGTAATGCAAATACATCAGGAGAAATGAACACTCGCATTGGTTAAAGCTGTCAGAAAGTTATAGGTACGCCCCCTGTTCACGCGACAAGATCATGGCTGACGCATGTTCATGGATGGTAGTAGTGCATGATCAACTTGTGCACCATGTATGTATCTGTCATCAAAGTATCATTAGTACTCCACGTGAACACTGGGTAATTTTTACGAACAATGAACTCCACAAAAGGTCAGATTCAGTAGCGACTTATGCAGGAGACGTTGAATCCACAAAGTTTTTTTGGTGTCGATAAATTTTCTTTTCTTATGGTCCATGTAAACGTAGAAAATCTGAAAGAACTGTATGATATTTCCGAAAAAGGGTCAATTGAATCAAACTTCAGTAAAGTTCAACACGTGAGGTTCTGTACACCATGCGATTACGCGAAAGATCAAGGGAGGTGTGGTTCAAAAACTCCTTTTAACGATGCCATTGTGACAATGCTTTCAAGTATTCATTTGTACAAATGCCTAAGGCTGTGCATGCGCATTTGAAGTGTTTTCTGCACGAGCCAAGTAGTCTGAACTTTGTCAATAGGGAACCACTGAGGGACAAGATAAAGAAGAGAGACTATGGAAACACGGAAAATCCAATCAATATTACAACAGACTAAATCAGTGGTGACTTATGCAGGAGGCGTTGAGGGTATTTTTTTCACTTTCATAAATTTTCTTTTCTTTAGTGCCCATGTGAAAGTAGAAATTTTAAAAACTGTACGATATTTACTTAAAAGGGCGGTTTTTCTAAACATATGTCAATCTGCAAATACAACAAGCTGATCATGCGATCCTACACGTGAACATGTGATACAACTTCAACCAATCAGCTGTAAGCGCGTAGCGTCATGTAATTAAGACGAAGACGCAATGAACTTTACTAAGGGACAATGAACCCTACAGAAAGTCCACCTTCAAAGAGTCTTATCCGAGAGAAAATCTAAAATCTACTCCAAGTCCTACAATCCCCAAATGACATGTTTTTTTAAATCTATGGCAATAACATATTTTTCTGTTTTTGGGATAGCGGCTTTGAGCGACTTGCAACAACGAAGTTGTACAACACAGTAGAAAAATGAAGTATTGTTTAACTTGCGTACATTAGATGTTATAATGAAAAGTCCATGGATACCAAAACTATAGTTTCACTACGAGTCATCTTTTTTTTTTCACTCTCGGTTTAGTCTGAGCTTATTTCCCTTCTTTTAGCTATCATCAGTGATTAGCCTTAGTTTAAAACTCTCAGCAACTTATTTTAGCCATTCATGGCAAAAAAAAAAAATGGTTGCAATATTGACAATATTTCCTATCTTCTGGCCGTGTGTTTTGACACAACATGACGAGAGGTACATGGTGTACATGAACACGTGTGTACAAATTTATTTATATATACGATTTATCCCAGTAGTCGATATTTACAACCCCATTAACCCAATCCTACACACATGGAAACCTTCTGAGGTCTAGTCTTTGTATTTTTGTCATGACAAAACAAGTTTTCTATAAATGTCCACATGCAGTACCCTTCTTAGATAATGTACATGCTTAGTTAAAAGGCAAACAAAATGACTGGACAGAGCCGATGAACACACATATTTACTTGTACTAACGCCTAAGGCTGTGCATGCGCATAAATGTTTCTACACGAGCCAAGTAGTCTGAACTTTGTCAAAATCGGAAACCAGTGAGGGACAGGAAAAGAAGAGAGACTATGGAAAATCCATATTTCAAGCGACTAAATCAGCGACGACGTCGCGACTTACACAGGAGACGTTGAGTGTAGTTTTTTTTTCATTTTCATACATTTTCTTTTCTTAGTGTCCATGTGAAAGTAGAGAATTTCAAAAACTGTATGATATTTCCCTAAAAACGCCATTTTTCTAAACATATGTTAATCTGAAAAACACAAGCTGATCATACGATCCTTCACGTGATCATGTGATACAACTTTAACCAATCAGCTGTATGCGAGTAGCGTCATGTAATTAAGACGAAGACGCAATGAACTTTTCTCAGGGACAATGAACCTCACAGAAATCTTAGCTTTAAAAAGTCTTATCCGTGAGAAAATCTACAATCCATACAAAGTCCTACAATCCCTAAATTATTTTCAGTAGAATTTTTTTCTGTATTTGGGATAGCGGCTTTGATCGACTTGCAACAGCGGTGCTGTACAAAACAGTGAGAAAAATGAAGAATTGAATTTGATTACTAGTAAATTTTTGTGCATTCGATGTTACAATGAAAAGTTCATGGATACCAAAAATATACTGTAGTTTAACTCTGTGTGGTTTTCCCCCTGCAGTTGCGTAATCTTTTTTGACACTCTCGGTTTAGTCTGACCTTATTTCCCTTCTTCTTTGAGCTATCCTCAGTGACTAGCCTTAGTTTAAAAGTATCAATGGCTTATTTGAGCCATTCATGGCAAATAGAAAAAATTGCCTCTCCAAATGATTTCGAATCATGAAAATCGACAAAATTTTCTGTCTGATTTGTTTGTTTTGACACACCTATACCATGACGAGAAGTACATTGTGTACATGGGTGTACAAGTTAAATTATATGTAACATCTATTATCATAATACCGGCACGTTTACGACGATTTCTCTAGCCATACTGATTTGACAAATTGTCAACGCATCATTTTCTCCAGTTACATGTTGCTGTTATAGCTTACCCTTGCCACTTCTTCTGTGTAACTTTTCTGCCACTCTTGTCCTGCTAAAAGCGTAATATCGTAATTGTAACACGCCGCGGAATTACACGGCGAACGGGCGCGTGGTTGAGAGGGGGTACAAAATACCGTCCGGAAGAAACACGGCACAATTAACTGTCGCTATGTACCTTTATACATCCTTCATGTTCCTTCCTTTTCTGTTAGTAAATGCATAAAACATAAACCTGCATGAGCATACAAAATGTCATGAGAAAACGGACGTATACTGTCAAGAATTTTCATTTAACTTTGTCTGTCACAACCGCTATGACGTAACACTTTACTGCTAGCGTAGATATAAAAATGGCGGGAAAATGGCTGCGTACGTTCAATTTTGCCCATTCGAATTCAGTCGTAGATTCGGGCTATTATGCAACGGTTCTTCACACTTTTACATGAGTTGTGGGTCACCAAGGAGCTTTTATCAGGCTGATAAAAGCTCCTTGGGGTCACCAATAGAAATTCAAGATTGCTGTTGAATCATGTTCGTCTTGTGGCGTGAGCTTGTGTAATTATGATCTACAAATCTGGCAATGAATGTGACGGTGTGTTCGTCCCACGACGAGCTGCCTGTCCCGAAAAAGATACTGAAAACGTTTGGCCTTGTTGTCTTCGAATGCATTGTAATCGAATGATGTATTGGACACCTAGATGTCTGAAGTGTGCATACCTCAGAA
>NC_049985.1:14376906-14411176 GCF_000003815.2 Branchiostoma floridae | reverse complement strand
GCTGTGCAACGGCCGGTATAAGTCTTACGGCCGGTATTATGCCAATGCATGTTAAGATTTATCCCAGTAGTCGTTACCCCGTTCGCTTTAAAAAATCCTACACGCATGGAAACCTTCATAGTCCACTCCCTGCTTTTTTTTCTTGTCATGGCAAAAACAAGTTTTCTGGCAATATTCACATGCAATGCCGTTCGGGAATAATGCACATGGTTAGCTAAAGGACGAACAAAATCGTTGGATAGAGCCGCACGAAAAAAAAGAAAGGCGGCGCAAGTCTGTATCTCCTTCGGATGGTACTTGTATCAAATTTTAGTAAAGTTTAATACGTGATGTTCTGTACACCATGCAGTTACGCGAAAGGTCAAAGAAGGTGCGGTTTAAATTCTCCCTTTTGCCATTGTGACAGTGCTATTCAGGTGTCCACTCGTAAAAACGCCTAAGCCTGTACATGCGCAATTGAAGTGTATTCTGCACGAACAAAGTAGCCTGAAATTGTCTAGTGGAAGGCACTGATGCAGAAGAGACCGAGGAGAGACTGAACGAGTTGGTCAATGATGTTGCTTGTTTAAAGTTTTCAACTAGTATCGGATTATCTAATCTGGATATCGGGAAGGTCGGCCAATTTAAGGCCGAGTATTTTAAAAAAAACGTACCTTCTGCTAGCTCTTCTTACCTTCGTGGGCAACTTATTTTTTTATTTATTTATTTATTGGTTTGGCTGCACCGAACACACAGCCAGGGCTGCCCAACTAGCCTATGGCTATTACAAAGGGCAACTTATTACTTCCACCAGTTTCGTTCGTTTGTAGTCGTTGAATTATCATGAGCGGTGGAGCTGGTTTGACCACTTTGACACTTAAGCGCTCCATTTTGCGTGGTCACTGTGCCGATGACCTCACGTATTCACCTGTACAGACGCCTAAATGTGAATGCGCATTTGAAGTGTATTCTGCACGAGCCAAGTAGTCTGAACTTTGTCAATTTGGAACCACTGTGGGACAAGATAAAGAAGAGAGACTATGAAAACACGGAAAATCCCATCAATGTTTCAGTAGACTAAATCAGCGGCAACTTATGCAGGAGGCGTTGAGTGTACTTTTTTTTTTCATTTTCATAAATGTTCTTTTCTTAGTGTCCAAGTGAAAGTAGAAAATTTCAAAAACTGTATGATATTTCCCAAATAGATAAGGTCGCTTTTTTAGACACATGTCAATCTGCAAACACACCCTGATCATGCGATCCTTCACGTGATCATGTGATACAACTTGAACCAATCAGCTATATGCGCGTAGCGTCATGTAATTAAGACAAAGACGTAATGAACTTTACTAAGGGACAATGAACCCCACAGAAATCTCGGCTTCACAATGTCTTTTCCGTGAGAAAATCTACTAAAATCCATTCCAAGTCCTCCAATCCCCAAATGACTCATTTTAAATGTATGGAAGTAGAATATTTTCTGTAGTTGGGATAGCGTCTTTGAGCGAGTTGCAACAGCGGTGCTGTGCAAAACAGTGCGTGAGAAAAATGAAGAATTGAATTTTATAACTAGCAATAACTTGCGTGCATTCGATGTTACAATGAAATCATTGATACCAAAACTATTGTTTCAATCTGTGTGGTTTTCATCCTGGGTAATTTTTTTTTTCACTCTAAGGTAAGTCTAAGCTTATTTTTCTTCTTTCAACTAGCCTTATTTCAGCCATTCATAGCGAAGAGAAAAAATGGCCTCACCAAATGGTTTCGAAACATGAAAATCGACAATATTTTCTGTCCTTCGAGTGGTACTTGTGTCACATTTTAGTAAAGTTTAATACGTGAGGTTCTGTACACCATACGGTTATATGAAAGGTTAAATAAGGTGCGGTTTAAACCCTCATTTTTGCTATGCCATTGTGACAGTGCTATTCAGGTGTTCACTCGTAAAGACGCAATTGAAGTGTATTCTGCACGAACAAAGTAGCCTGTAATTTGTCTAGTGGAAGGCACTGATGCAGAAGAGACCGAGGAGAGACTGAACGAGTTGGTCAATGATGTTGCTTGTTTAAAGTTTTCAACTAGTATCGGATTATCTAATCTGGATATCGGGAAGGTCGGCCAATTTAAGGCCGAGTATTTTTAAAAAAACGTACCTTCTGCCAGGTCTTCTTACCTTCGTGGACAACTTATTACTTCCACCAGTTTCGTTCGTTTGTAGTCGCTGAATTATCATGAGCGGTGGAGCTGGTTTGACCACTTTGACACTTAAGCGCTCCATTTTGTGTGGCCACTGTGACGATGACCTCACGTATTCACATGAACAGATGCCTAAAGCTGTGCAAGCGCATTTAAAGTGTATTCTGTACGAACCAACAAGCCTGAACTTTGTCAGTTTGGGAATCACTGAGGGACAAGATAAAGAAGAGAGACTATAGAAAAACGGAAAATATCTCAGGAGACTAAATCAGCGGCAGGACGCGTTGAGTGTATTTTTTTTCCATTTTGGTAAATTTGCTTTTTATTAGTGTCCATGTGAAAATAGAAAATTTCGAAAAACGTACGATATTTTCCTAAAAAGGCCGTTTTTTAAACACATGTCAATGTACAAACACAAGTTGATCATGCGATCCTTCACGTGAACATGTGATACAACTTTAACCAATCAGTGTAGGCGCGTAGCGTCATGTAATTAAGAAAAAGACGCAATGAACTTTACTAAGGGACAATGAACCCCACAGAAATCTCGTCTTCACAAAGTCTTATTCGGGAAAAAATCTACTAAAATCCATTCCAAGTCCTCCAATCCCCAAATGACTCTAATTTTTCAAAATGTATGAATGTAGAATGTTTTTCTGTATTTTGGATAGCGGCTTTGAGCGACTTGCAACATCGGTGCTGTGCAAAACAGTGCGAAAATGAAGAATTGAAATTTATAACTAGTAACTTGCTTGCATTCGATGTTACAATGAAATCATAGATACCAAAACTATAGTTTCAGTATGTGTGGTTTTTATCCTAGGTAATCTTTTTTTCCAATCTCGGTTAAGTCTGAGCTTATTTCTCTTCTTTCAGCTATCCTCGGTAACTAGCCTTAGTATCAACGACTTATTTAAGCCATTCATAGCAAATAGAAAAAAAGTGACCTCTCCATAAAAATCGACAATATTTCCTGTCTTCTGACTGTGTGACACACTTGAAGTCTAGTCCCTGTTTTACTTGTCATGACAAAACAAGTTTTCTGGCAATATCCATATGTCTTCCTTGAACATGTTTGACCGAACATGTACATGTTTGGTCAAAAGACAAACAAAATGATTGGACAGAGCCGCACGAAAGAAACGCGGCGCGATTCCATATCTCCTTCGGATGGTACTTGTATCAAACTTCAGTAAAGTTTGATACGCAAGGTTCTGTACGAGTACACCATGCGGTTACGCGAAAGGTCAAAGAAGGCGCGGTTTAAACCTCCTTTTTTCTATCCCATTGTGACAGTGCTATTCAGGTGTTCACTTGTAAAGACGCCTAAGCCTGTACATGCGCATTTGAAGTGTATTCTGCACGAACAAAGTAGCCTGTAATTTGTCTAGTGGGAGGCACTGAGGCAAAGATTAAGAAGAGAGACTGAGCGAGTTGGTCAATCATGTCGCTCGTGTACGTTTCTACTAGTATCGGATTATCTAATCTGGATATCCGGAAGGTCGGCCAATTTAAGGCCGAGTATTTTTTTAAAAAACGTACCTTCTGCTAGCTCTTCTTACCTTCGTGGATAACTTATTACTTCCACCATTTCGTTCGTTTGTAGTCGCTGAATTATCATGAGCTGCGGAGCTGGTTTGACCACTTTGACACTTAAGCGCTCCATTTTGAGTGGTCACTGTGACGATGACCTCACGTATTCACATGAACAGATGCCTAAGGCTGTGTAATCGCATTTGAAGTGAATTCTCCACGAACTGAGTAGCCTGAACTTTGTCAAATTTGGAAACCAGTGAGGAAAAAGATTAAGATAAAGAAGAGAGACTATGGAAAATTCATATTTCAAGAGACCCCATATTTCAAGAGACTAAATCAGCGGTGACTTGTGCAGGAGGCGTTGAGTATAGTTTTTTTTTTTTCATTTTCATAAATGTTCTTTTCTTAGTGTCCAAGTGAAAGTAGAAAATTTCAAAAACTGTATGATATTTCCCGAATAAGGTCGCTTTTCTAGACACATGTCAATTTGCAAACACACCCTGATCATGCGATCCTTCACGTGATCATGTGATACAACTTTAACCAATCAGCTGTAAGCGCGTAGCGTCATGTAATTAAGGCGAAGAGGCAATGAACTATACTAAGGACATGTCAATTAATTAACCACACATATTTCATCTTCAAAAAATCGTATCCGAGAGAAAATCTAAAATCCATACAAGGTCCAACAGTCTCCAAATGACTCAATTTTTTTTTAAATGTATGGAAGTATCTATATTTTCTGTATTTGGGATAGCGGCTTTGAGCGACTCGCAACAGCGGTGCTGTACAAAATAGTGAGAAAAAGGAAGAATTAAATTTGATGAACTTGCTTTAAAATGGAAAGTTCATTGATACCAAAACTCTGTTTCAATCTGTGTGGTTTGTCCTGGGTAATCTTTTTTCCACTCTCGTTTTAGTCTGAGCTTATTTTCCTTCTTTCAGCTTTCCTTGGCGACTAGCCTTAGTTTAAAAGTATCAACAGCTGATTTCAGTCATTCGTGGCAAATAGAAAAAAATGGCCTCTCCAAATGATTTCGAAACATAAAAATCGACAATATTTTCTGTCTGATCTGACTGTGTTTTGACACACCTATACCATGACGAGAGAAGTACACTGTGAGCATGAAGTAGTATGCACAAATTTATTTAGATGTACGATTTATCCCAGTAGTCGATATCTACAACCCCGTTTCCTCAATCCTACACACATGGAAACCTTCAGAGTCTAGTCCCTGCTTTTCTTGTCATGACAAAAAGTAAAAAACAAGTTTGTCTCTTTAAATGTCCACATGCAGTACCCTTCTTGAATAATGCATATGGCTTACTATAGAAACGCGGTACGTGTCCCTAGCTCGGATGTTAGTATGTCAAACTTCAATTAAGAGTAGTAGGTGACGTTGTACAGAACACTATGCGGTTGCATGAAAGGTCGAAGGAGGTGTGGTTTAAACGCTCCTTTTTACGATGTGACGATTATCTCACATCTTCGCCATTACGGATGCTTAAGGCTGTGCATGCGCATTTGAAGTGTATTCCACACGAGCAAAGTAGCCTGAAATTGTCTGGCACTGAGGGACAAGATAAAGAAGAGAGACTATGGTAACACGATAGCAAGCCGCTAGGGAGCCCAAAATCTAATAGTTTCGAGGTCTCATCAAGACCAGCCGCTAGGGAGCCCAAAATCTAATAGTTTCGAGGTCTCATCAAGACCTACCTACATACCAAGTATCAATACCACCTATCCAGGCATTCTGGAGTTATGCTGGTCAAACACACACACACACACACACACACACATATACACGCACACACTCATACACACACGCCCGCGCGCTACGTAAAACATAACCTTCTAGCGAAGGTAATAAGTCAATACTGAGGCTATATAGCTAACCCACGGTCCCTCCCCTTCCCCGGCATAGTGAACCTTATTGAAAACCCGTCATAGTGAACCTTGTTGGAAACCCCGAATCAGCGTCTCCCAAAATAATAAACACCACCGCTCTGAAAGTCTGTAAAGGAGGTACAACAAAACGATATCCAGCATAATAAAACGTACCTTTTGCTAGCTCTTCTTTACCCTCGTTGGCAGCTCATTACTTCCACCAAGAAAAATGGTCATGTTATGTTTCATTCGTTTGTAGTTAACGTTGTTGAGTTATCATGGGCGGTTGAGCTGTTTTGACTAATTTGACTGCACAACTCGAGAAGCCGTGGTTTGATTATGTTCGGTTCCGTTGGTTTATGTGTCGGCGGGGGTCTGTAATCGCGTGTAATTGTGCAACTCGAGAGCATGTAGGTGATTTTTATCTCCATGAAAAATGGAAATATAGTTTTGGATGTGTCTGTCTCTCTATCTGTCTGCCTGTCTGTCTGTCTGTGCTTCCCGATTGTTTTAGTCAACACAACGCAAGAACCTCTGGATGGATTTCGATGATATTTGGTATGTGGGTAGGTTTTGGGAGCCAAAGGTCAAAGTCAATTTTGGGCCCCCTGGTGTGTGATCTTGGTACTGCAGCAGAAGTTCCGTTTTTGTATTTTTTGACCTGGGTGTGCTGTGGTCTTGTTTTGTAACGAAGGACAGGAGGACAAAATCTCAAATGCCCCCTGGCGCCATTCTTTGGTACCGCAACGGAACATAAACATCAATTACTTCTTTGTTCGTCTTTTTCCTGCTTCGTGCAATTAGCCGTTGTCCAAAAATTTACAACAAAATTTACAACAAATTTTATACTATCATTATGCGTGAAAGACCTCGCAATCTACAATATCAATAAGACAATTGCAATATACATCAGTGCTGGCGCTAAATGAAGGAAACGCCATACTAGGGATAAATGCTGAGAATGAATGAAAATTGCATCTCACATTAGCAGAATCAAACTTTGACCAGGTACTTAGGTATGGTTCTTGACAGTGATCAACAGTGGAATGATTATTAACCTTCATATCACAAAGGAACGTTAACTTTCGCAGACTTTTGGCATCATAAAGTGCCTGAAGCCTTTCATCAACAACCAAGCCTTACTGATCATGACAATAAATATACACCCCTTTCCTTCCACACTTACAGTAGTGTAGTACTGTCTGGGATCAAGGCAGCAAGAGTTACGGAGACAACGGCTCCAGAACGGATTCCCATTTGGTATGGCAGATCAGACAGAGATGTGCATAATGCAAAAATTGTGCGAATCGGGAAAATATACATGTGTAGTGTTTGCTTTATTATAGGACTCAAATACATGTGCCGTGTGTAGTTTGCGGTAGATGGGGAATCAACACATACCAAATATGCAAGTAAGTCCTTTATTTGCATGATTAATGCGAAACTACCATATTTCTTCTAAGTGGTAAATTATTGGACTATCAACATTGTGACGCGTGTAAGTTAATGAAAGGAGCACATGACCAAGCATAGATTAAGTAAATATGGTCTGAATAGGCCTAGGGTTAAATTTTGCTTTACGGTAACCATAAATCTGCATCTGCATCACAAGATTCCCTGCATGCACAATCTATCAGACTTTATAGAACTTAATTTGACATACATTGTACATTTTTTACTAATTGATAGTATGTATGCTGGCCTGTTCTGACTATTTGAAAAATGAGCCTATCTAGCCTTATACCTATAATACTTATCTCCTCTCTAGATGACAATCACACCAATAAACATGCTGTACACATTGCTGAAGCTGCAAAATACTTTATTGTAACCATTTCAATTGCAATGCAAATTTCATCATATGTGATATCTACCAAGCATCGTATTAAGGCACAATGTTATTAATTATGGCTTCAAATATCAATGATCTGAGTGTTCTTTTCATTCTGGGTTTACCAACAATGCCATAATGTATTCATAATTCTCAGAGATTAAACAGATCTCTGGTACACAACCATTGACCATTATTTCCAGCTTGATCTAAAGAAACAGTACAATATGTACAATTGGGCTTCTTTTGCGGTAAGCAGCTCAACATGAGGGTAAATGAAAAAAAGTTATTGGTCTCGTCCAGAAGAATGGGTGTAACTTCAATACTTGGGCATAACAGTTCTACAAAACCTTATCTATCTGTCTTCAAAATCGTGTGTTGTCATAATCTTTGAGGGGGAATGCAAAAGGTAGCAAGTCAGACTTGCAGTCAGAGTTGTGTCCCACCCGGGGTCTAAAAGGAGCGCGTGAACCCTCATCTATTTTCATAGAGGCATTTTTAACTCTTTCGAAAAGTTATCGATTTGCATGATTATCTTTATTTACACATTTAAGAAAGGTTATATAATCCGTATTGAGAATGTCTTGCTGAATATGACACCCATGTGCAGATCCTAAGCACTATAGGAACAAATTAAAATGGAAATGTTCACACAGTTTAGACTTAGACCATACCACAAGGAAATATACAGTCTTGTGAAACACAGTCATCCATTCCCATAGCATAAGTCAAGTAAAGAACCGTTGTTACAAAGCAAAACACCAAAGTTGAACACCTATAATTTTAACATATCCTTTTGACCTGATAGCATTATACTGGTAATAAAGGTAAAAATTATGCGATGGTGCAATTCAGATAGAATGCCATTGTGTACACATTGTGTTGTACATGTAAGTAAAGGAATGATGTTCAGGATCTTTATCTCTGCATCAGAATTGTAATGTGTTGAAGGGCATATGTTGTAATTTTTTTCCGGTTAATTCCATGAAACTATATTCAGATGAAAATATTATATAACGTAAGGTACAATCATGCTACTAAAATTTCATGTCTATGTTCATTACAACCCTCTGCAAGAGTTACAAAACCACTAACACCAAAGCCACTAGTCCTATATGTCACTTTGAAATCATCTCCGGGAAGCTACAGCTCTATGATATCATTCACAATGCCTGAGCTCTAGTGTGTAAAAAAACTCTGAATTGTAATGTAGTGAATGTTGCATATGTTTGCTGCAACTACATGGACAATTCTCACTTGTCTTACAATATTTAGTTTGAAAGCATTTTGAGAAAAATACACGACTTTTCCAGACTTGAGACCTCGGGTAATATGCAATAAAGTCATTAAGTCATCTCTTATGATATCATTCTATTATTCCTGCGGCCAGTCTTGTTCACAAACAGAATCCCTGTAAAGTATAACACGTTTATGATGCTAGATAAAGATGATAATAAACCTAATGCTCATGCTATGGTACCAAATTGATGGAGCCTCTGTTTGGTACTTCCTCATAAGAAACTGGTTAACAGTTGCCGTCCAGCAAGTAGATCATGAATTCTGGAGTTTCTCTGTTGTAGAGGAAAATAAAGGAAAATAAACATGGAGTTCACGCCGGAATATTCTTCGGCTTGCAACTATTGTAATAACATAGAGAAGCACGCGTCGTCTGTGCCACAGAATAGAATTATGCTCATTCAAAAAAAGGTAAATGTACCAATTGAAAAGAAGCCAATGCACGAAAGCAGGTGTCATCGTTAAAAAGAATTCTGTCTTACCACCGTACGGTAGATGCTGAATCAGATGGTTTCTTCTGCTGAAATCAGAGTGCCATGTAAACAACAGATTAGGTAATAATACCAAATATGTACCTTGGTTAAATCACACGAATTGCCGACAGCCAATTATTCGATTATCACTGCTAGAAGTGCACACAGATTAATCCAACTTGGTTTATTGTTTCAAAAAGAAATGTACTGTAACAGTAACTGCCACCATGAATCAAAAAGGTGAAATCTTATACCAATGGAAACTGCAACAGAGGTTGTTGATGAAGCTGTTGATGAAGCTGTTGCTGATGAAGTTGTCGATGATGTTGATGAAGCTGTTTCCTTCCTGATCGGGTGACTTGGATTTTCGTTCGCAAATCTTAAACAAAAAGGAACCGCTTTAAGTCGGAATTGCAATAGATAAATTATATGCATTAGATCTTGTATATATCATAACAGCATTGATAAGGCAAATACAATGGAATGAAGTTCGTGCCAAGTTGGCATAAGAATTTGCGATAGTTTCTGTACGAAGCCATAAAATACTGTAAAGAAAGAAGGGATGCTTAGTGTTTCAAATAAAGTTAATTCCAAAAGTGTTTGTCTCATAGCCAATTTGGACGTCTATGCTAATTAGCGGACTTTCAATTGCATTAACTAAAATATAATCTTAACTATCCTGCGGGTTCTGCAGCATGTTTAACTTACGTCGTTCATATGTATTAAATGAAAATAAATTAGTGTCTTTTGTCTCCATGCAAGAAAAACAACTGAAGCTTTCAAAAGTCAAGGGAAGCAAAATCTATGAACCGTCAGGAAGACCCGATTAAATTTTGTTCTCATAGGAAAACGTAGAAATAAGTTAAAAGGTAGAAATGCATACACGATGGGCATGTGAATCTTCATCTATATAGAGGCATTTTCAATTATCTCTAAAAGTTATCGATTTGCATGATTATCTTTATTTGCACATTTAAGAAAGGTGATAATTCTGCTTACCCGACCAACAACTTGTTGTATTGCAGGATTTCCTCCATCATAAACAGACCGGTTGTTTCCACGATGTTCTTCTCGTGCATTTCCATGATTTGCCTCACCTGTAATAGTTCATGTCAAGAGTATGATGAAAGAAATGCAGCATTGTCTCTATTCGTTTGTTGTCAGAGGCTAACATTGTGCTAGTGAGTGATAGTCGGTTTAAGTTTGCTTTTCAAAAAGTTGGAAAATAATGATAATACATTTATTGCAAAGTCTTGCCAATCAGGGCTAATTGCAGGTACCAAATAGTCGGACAAATAGGGCGGACAAATAGTTTAGAGAAATATAGCTTGTGTCCATTTAAGGTTAAAAGCTAACTCTAAATATTTGAGCTATGTACCCGTGTTGTGAACAAAAACAGACGTGATACGGTTCATTTCCCTGCTCTGCGCAACACAATATTTTCTATGCTAAAATCTATACCATTACCATAATTATTATGACTTTTGATTTTAAGACTGTATGCGAATGATAAGGATGAGGATTTACTTGTTGTTGCCACTGCATCCTCATTAGGGCCTGAACTTTCAATTGTTTCAATCGAACTTCGTTCATGAAGGCGAGTAAGTCCGGAATACATTTCAAACAGCTCTCTCGTATGATTTGGATGTCCTGAGGAAAACAGAGCGAAGATATGATCAGAAAACATGAGTAAATACAGGGGATCATATTCTACTTCGTTCCATATGTTTCGGATGTCACATCTACCAACATCTCCAGTTCTCAAAATGGTGACACCAGGCACAGTGTTTTATACACACTCACTGACTAATGCCAAAACTCTTCCTTGTCCATACGATAATTTCTAAACCGGTTTCCCTGTTGCTCCTATACGTCTTGACGAATGAGTTGACGATGAATGACTGATCATGAAACGTTTTAGTTTGCTTGAAATGTTTTTAGTATGATGAACATGGTACATGTATTTGCATACAGTGTCTCTGACTTGAGCCTGTCGCTCATTAGATATGAGCCGCTTTGGCAGAAAATATATGTCATCTCATCAAAGTTTAACAAGTCGTCGACTGTGATTGACGTACCTTTCCCTCAGTTGCCTCATATGTCAAATCAGATTCCTCTAGTGATTCCATCAGTCGTTTGGCTTCCAGCTTCACACCTGAGATAGTTCCCACTTTCTGCAAGACAAATCACCTTCTGTTAGCAATGGAATTTGTTGCAAGTTAATCCTAGTTAACATCAACATTGCAGCGTTATACCCATTTCTTAATCAACAACCTCAGAGACCTCATATCTCCCTGAAATATGCAATGTTTCATCTTGTCTCATCACTAAGGCTGTAATTAGCATAATGTATGCATCATGGTGTACATCTTAACCTAACTTACACATATCTCAAGTAGGTAATTTCTACCATTTACCACAAAGGATTGATAACACCCTTGTGTTAATTGTGCAAATTAATTCTCAATTGCATACTTGAGATCTGTAGATGTTCCACATAAGTCACATATGTATCTGTCACATTTTTTCGGTTTTTAAAGAGGTTTGATAAGCATAAAATTAATTCAATGTCAACTTATTAAAACATTCAAGAGAACAATGTTACCGTCTGAATAGAAGTTAGCATTCCCCGAATGCCACCTAGTTCCTTTTGAATGTGCTGTATCCTGCAGGAGATGAAAAATATAATACCAATGATGGGATTTTCGTAGTTAGGACAGACAAAGTTGACATAGTGAATAATAAATGGTTTGCATAATTCACAAGAACTTGCTAAAAAAAGTTCGAATGAGGCTGAGAGGACGCCCGATATATGAATTCGGGTGGAAGAGAAAGAAGTTGATCTCGTCCCTCGGATAGGACGTTGAATGGAGGTCCCGTGTTTGAGGAGAGCCACACGTAAAGCACGTTAAAGAACCCAACACACTTATCGAAAAGAGTAAGGGTCCTTTCCGGTCTGAGTGGTTCAAACACCTACAGTCCCATGGCCGCACCTGGAGCAATTACTGTCGTATTTAGGTCAGCAGAATTAGTGCCGAATAGCAGCTCGCTCCAGACACTTGCGATTTAGCCCTGCCTATTGTAAGCTCCTTGCAATTCAGCCCCTGGCAGCAAAGAGAGAGTAGTCGGCCCACCCAATAACAATAACAATCCTTCTACATTACTTATTTCGCACTGACCTTTTCAATGCCTTGTCAACTTCCAGTTTGACTTCCTCATCGAAGCTAAGTCGTCCCTCGAAGTCCAAAGCTTTTATTTCTTCCAGCACAGAAACTTTCTTACCTGACTTCAACTTCATCTGGATTTGTTTGAAGTCATGGACCGTTATTGTGATTTTTTCTCCTTCCTATTAAAGGCGAAAAAGTTGCAAATTCAAATAAATGTAGAGGCCTATGATAGTGATAACACAGCTATCGCATAGGCTATGTGGGACAAATTCTCACTATTCAGGCCTCTGTGAAGATCCTTAGCTGCCAGAGTTTGTTGCCTTTCACGTCTAAGCCAGGTCACTGATTTCTAATACTACTATAGTATAAACATCAAGAAGTCTGAGCATAACGAAGGGACCCAATTACAGAATACGTTGACCAACAGTTAGCATATTTATGTATTCATGAAGCAACAGGATCGTCGGTGTTGGACATGGGTCTGCCTAAACATCTCAAGTGACCTCAAACGAATCTAATATGCAGTTTACATGGGGCATCAACCTTGTGTGGCGCTCTGGATACATTGTTTATGCATTTATAAATGAAAACAAATCAGAAGGTTGAGGTCGTTTGAGGTGTTTAGGCAGACCGGGTGGAGATCAGGCCTAGGCTTTTAGAGGTCTCAACAGGACCATTCAATTGTTTTGCTACATGAGAAAAATAACTCTTAATTGATAAATAAGAAAAAAATTAGAGGTTGGGTTTAGTTTACCCTTGATTCTGTCATTCCTTTAATCAGCTTTTCCAGAACTTCGTTGAGGATTTGCATCTCAGCTTTTCCCTCTGGGACTAAAAACAATCATTTTTAAAAGATTTTAAAGATAAACGTGATAAACCTGTACACATACTAATACAGACAAACAAATAAACCTAAAACAACACTATCGTTTTCATGTAGGCGACCAGGAAAACTATTTCTATCAACATCATGTAGAACAATTAGTTATCCAAGGGTAAGAAAGGGCCAGGCTGGACTGAGGAAAGCCATTCGGAACTTACATATGTATGTACAAGTAAGATACCAAACACTATAAATTTTATGCAGCACTAGGATCAGAATATTAGTGGCACTTTAGGAATAGCGGAATATTTGAATACATTTCCACACAAAGTCAATGATGACATGTAAAAATCCATCTTAAATACTGTTTCCCACTTCAGCCCTTTGCCACTTCATCAATTATACTAACAGTACTTTCTCTTTTCCCTCCAGTCACTCCAGAGATAACATAAGCCTACTGTTCCGTCATTAAGTTAAAAGCAACTGAACCTAGTCTAGTATAGTAAACAATTTAGCTCTTGAAAGTATGTATATATATGCTTGGCCCTCCCCTCGCCAAACTGTTTCACTACTCACGGTCCATGGGCTTCTCAAAATCCGGTCCATCCTGTAAAACAAACCGACACATACACTTACTTACTTACTTTAACTTGCCTGGGCCCTTTGCCCCATACGGAGCATACATGTAGGCCACCGATGATCGTACACATACACCTAAAGTGTAATAATTACTTGATCAAATCTACTTAACTCCTCATTCACTTTGATATGTATCTCTCCTTGTGATTAGTCAATGCCCTGTGTAGCTCTTCTTTTGTTTGGCCAATGTCTGGTGTGTCTGTCATTCTGGTTGGTCAATTTTATTATTCACCACTTGAGATTTATCATTCACCACTTGAGAATTAGTATTCACCACTTGTTGCACTTCTCATAAGGCGTCACAACCAATATGAAATGGTGACTTTAAATGATAAATCTAAATGTACAATTTGAGCTTGCCTTCGCGGGGTTGGTGCCGTCGGCAGTTGGACGTGGGTTGTCCGTCGTGTCAGCCATGTTACCTCCCTCAACCTAAAATAATGAATGAGAACCTGAAGTTATAGAAAATCTCATAAGATCAGAGATTTAATTGTGAAACCAAAATTTCCGCCGACAATATTTTGTAACATTGCAGTCTTGGACTATCAAATATTTTTAATACCTCCTTAACTCTACTCATTCCTTAAGCTTCAGCATATGTATCTCTCCTGATTGGTCAATGTCCGGTGTGGCTCTCATTCTGTTTGGTAAATTTTATTATTCACCACTTGAGATTTATCATTCACCACTTGAGAATTAGTATTCACCGATTGTGGTAATTCTACAATGTTAAGGCGTCACAACCAGTATGAAATGGTGAGTTCTGATTGGTCGACGTCGTATCACTTTATGATAAATCTAAATGTACAATTTGAACTTGCCTTCGCGGGGCTGGCGCCGTCGGCAGTTGGACGTGGGTTGTCTGTCGTGTCAGCCATGTTACCTCTCTCGACCTATAATAATAAATGAGAACCTGGGATTACCCAAATTCTCAGAAACAATCAATTTCTTCATTGTAGGAAATATCTAGAAAATATTCACAAAGAACTCCCACCTTTAATTTCAACACAATCGTCATAATTACATTTGTATAAATGTAATTGTAAAAATAACTTTCTTTTAATCACATTTGCATAAATTAACTTTCTTTTCATCACAATCGTCATTATTACATTTGTATAAATTATCTTTCTTTTAATCACAATCGTCATTATTACATTTGTATAAATTATCTTTCTTTTAATCACAATCGTCATTATTACATTTGTATAAATTCCTATCTTTCTTTTAATCACAATCGTCATTATTACATTTGTATAAATTCCTATCTTTCTTTTAATCACAATTGTCATAATCATATTTGTATAAATTCCCACCTTTCTTTTAATCACAATCATCATAATTGCGTTTGTGTAAATTCCCACCTCTCTTTTAATTACCATGATCATAATTGCATTTGTATAAATTCCCTGCTTTCGTTTTATTACAATCGTCATAATTGCATTTTTATAAAATCCCGCCTTTCTTTCATTCTTGGTTGTCCATCGTGCCCAAAGATGCATCTTCCTTTCATCTGTTGTGCACTTGCAAGCCAAGTGACTCAGGGTTGTACGCAGTCCTGACAGCTGAACTAGAACTGACTCTGCTCCATGGTCGCTTCCTTTCATTCAGAATAGTCATCATTGCATTTGAAAAAAATTCTACATTTCTGTCATTCACAATCATCATAATTGTTTTTTTAAATCCCGTATTTCTTTTATTCACATTTTTATAAATGCATCTAAAAAACTTTGAATTTCTTTCCTTCGCAATCAAATAACATACAAGCCTCGAAGACGATCGACGGTCCAAATCAAACCGACGGTCCAAATCAAATCCCATACAATTGTGTGGTACATTTATATGCAAGCAGTAGTAACATTGTCTTCAAATTGACATCTACTAGTAAAAGAATCGGTAATATGTTTTTTACAGAAGCGATTCAATCGGACATTTGGCCGACATTATCAATAGTCTTTCCCCCAGATTTCGCATCCGTAGAGCATAAGTGATTTAATGCAAACATCAAAGATCCATAATAAAGCTTTCACGGATATCTGCGAGCTGATAAGGTATTTGATACTGAAAACTGCTTTGCGCGCTTTCAGAGCGAGTTGTTTCTTTGCTAGGGAGTAGCTGCCCGATGAGGGTAGTTATAAATAGGAGCATAAAGTAGCGATTTCTATATTTTCAGAACCGAGTAGAAATTTTAACTTTTTAAATGTGCGTCCTGTTTTCTTAAAAATCATAAGCTTCATTTTCTTTACATTACTGGTACATTTCAAGTATTGGGCTGACCGGCACCGCGGGGAGAGCAACCCTGACCAAAGTTTGTTACGGACCACGGTACACCTGAGCGACGCGCTTTCTTCTGTTATGTATTAACAGTTACATACTGACAGATAGTAATAAGTCCTTGCGAGTCAAAGAAAGAATGACAAAAAAACTATAGTGTACCTCAAATGCACCACTCGCACCAACCGTAGAAATGGCAAATCGTTTTAATCCCTCTACATAAAATACGCAAGAACGTAAATGCCTTCACTAATTAGATAATTCGGTAACCGACAAAACTGAAACTTACTTGTGGTAAACTGAAGTAAGGATGATATCGATTAAGGCGAGTTTTCTACTGTGGAGTCTGGGATGACGGTCCGCAGTCTGGATAGCTTTGGAGTTCTGAAGAAACTGGGGTTTGTGTGGGGCTTGCCTGAAATATAAAGACGCTGAACAGAATTTGATGTGTGTTGAAATGATTGACAGTCAGGTATTGTTATGCAAATATAACAGTAGAAATGAACGTTCGCATTGGTTAAAGTTATCGGGAAATTGTAACGCCCACTATTCACGTGAAGGGATCATGACTGATACCCGGATATACATGGTGCTTGTACATGATCAACATGCACGCCATACTCGTGTCATATCTCATTTCATTTATTTATTCATTAATCCAGGAAATACCTTATCACCTGCTGGCGGAAGTATAATGAATATTTCACATGAACAACGGGTGTACCTACAGAATAACTAAAATTTTACGAAGGGGCAATTAAAGGCATACTGTACTCCAGAGTAGAGTATTATTTTCTACAAAATTTCAAAAACACATCTTTGTGAACACAAAATCGACTAAGTTTGTAAAAATTAATCATAGATGAACAAATAAATGAGCCATTTATAATCCAGTAACTGATTTGTATTGCCCCTTCATAGAGACCCATGAAGTGTGATGTATAATGGGAATGCCTTAACTATTGGTTCCTATGGGATAATTGCTGAAGTTCGTCAATTTTGGGGCTAGATGAAGAGAAGAATTAAGTTGCTAAGGATAGAAACTGATAAACAACTATTCACACACACGCTACAAACATTGTTTTCACGATCGGACCAAGATTTCCTAAGAGCGCCCCATTTTTATGAAGGCATTTTTTCAAGTCTTAAGTAGGGGTTTCTATGGGATGATTGACAAAGATCAAGGCCCATTTTTGACCACATGCAAGTTGGAAATAAGGTTACTAAGGCTATAAGTTGTCAAACAAGTATCCAGAAGTACATTTTAAAAGTAATTTTAAAGCTCAACCAAATATTTCTTAAGAGTGCCCCAGTTGAAGTATGTCCAATGGTCACGGTTCGCAATATAACATGTTACACCTGGCTGTAATTTTTCTGAAGGGTAATGCTCCCTTGTCCACGTTCAATATCACGTGGCCGATTCACAACATCTCATTCCATGCTTCCAACAGACTTACACTCAAAGAACACCGAAAACGTATCCCTCTTCGGGAGTCTGATAAACATGATGAAAGGGCGCTTGAAATAACCCACACCTGCTTATATATTGCAACGAGAAGCTACGAATCGGTAAGAAGCAATTTTAGCTGCGATTCGGATGTCGACAAATAAGGTGCTACACTTACAATACAACACGAATTACGCGGTTTCACATCAGTTTTCCTGTAAGCGTGTGTACATTTGTGACGAAAGAACAGGATTTGACCAAATACATAAGAGATACCAGAGTTTCAGTTGCAAATATCAAGTCCAGTACGGATGCTTTTCATGAGTAGCCAATCTATAAAGTGAAGGTAAGTAAATCTACGACAGTTTCGATGTCAGGTATGCAAGTTTTGGGGAGGGGGGCAAACCTAACGTGACGTTGTATCTCTTCTTCTTCTCTAGCCACTACAAGATACGGCAACGTTTAGACCGAAATGATTTATGGATAATGAACGAGGAATATGGTACTTTAGTCCATGCAACATTTCAACAAAAAGTATAACATATTTTTTTCTTCATTTTGATTGAGAGGCTGGGAATGAGTGCTGCAATCAAATACCCTGTAAGTTGGAACTCCAAATGGAAGTGTGGGATAAGATGAATAACTGCAGTTGGCTCTTACTTAAAGAACGTTTCTCTCTTCAAATACAAGGTCTGTAGCATATTAAGCATCCTCAAGGTATCCTCAACGTATAAGTCATAACTCTGACCTCTTAACTGTAAACTACTAGTAGGAGACGTTACACTGCACAAATTTGGTTTCAGGTCACAAATGGCTGTGCCAGGATAGCCAAGCAAATCTCTACTGGCTAGCAGCCGGATAAATTCAACTTCTCCTTGCTTTTCTGTTATAGCGGGGATAAAAGAACAGATATGTTTTACGATCGTTGGTAATATTAACTTTTGTATAAAACACAACAGTGACGAGTTGTAGTCTCCTAATGCTGGGAACCTGTGCCAAACTCAGGCAGCTCACAAACCCAATGTGCTAACTGTGTGAGGACAAGTTACTAGTAGTAGTAGACAGGTCAGTTGGTGGCACTTGAACCCAACTGTTAACAATATTGTCCCTTTTCTTCTTCAGATTCTACCTCGAATCTCAAAGTTCAATATCTCTGTACGTCATATTTTGCCATTCAATATTATGACACATTTACCAATTACTAAGTAACGTTACATCACTTTTTTCAACAGATGTTTTCATTTGGTCAGACTACAACAGCCGCGCCAACTGCGAGCCTGTTCGCCATGCCGGTATCAACAACCACGGGTGCAGCAGATCCCAAACCTGGCTTCACTCTTGGTGGTCAAGTGATGTCCACTCCTTCTGCAGGTGGTCAGCCTGGGTCTTTAGGCTTCACACCTGGGGCCTCACTACAGTCGAAACCAGGTACACAGTGCTGCTTTAGACATATAATAGTTAGTATAAATAGTCGTGCGTCTGTCCAATACATCTCCGATGACAATATTATTAGGCTGTATTGAGACAAAATCAAAATAGTTGTGCAACGTTTTTTCTTTGAATCATCATGCACCCACCTTAAGATTGGACTTGGCCATGTGACCCTTCAGCGGGGGACCAGCAACTATTCCAGCCTAAATGAAATAGTCCATGGTAAATTAAGTGAATCATGTGCAAGCCTGCAGTATGCTTATACTGTCTCATCTGAAGGACAACGCGCATGTTCTGAGCAAAAAATAATAATCTGCTGCATGACGAAAAGAAGCAAATCTCTTGCCATTTTGAATTTGTGCCCAAGAGGTTACTGTAGTGACCTGCCCCTCAATAATTCCTGACCAGGTGTCTAATAGACAGCTGTCACTCACAATGATAGTTGCACAGCCGTATACTACCGTCAGTCGAAAGCAGGCCTTAGTATATGAGAAAGACTCCAAATGAATAACCATGCTAAGTGGTATATTCCAAAATGTTTCACAGAATGTAACTGAACTAGTTGATAGGATTTTTTATGTGTTTCCTGTTTGCTTTCATTTTTGAAAGACATCATCAAGGCCAACGTTGTGTTGCCATTGATATGAATTACACTTGGAGGGCAACTGTTTAGTTAACTTCCATCTTGTGTTAAATGAACTACAAGGGGTGTCTTCCTATAAAACAGTGTTTAGACCTCTGTTTATTTAACATTGAGAAAACTGTTACTTAGTTAGAGAACATGTTTTTTGTTGATGCCCACAGCTGGGTTTGCCACACCAACCCCCCAAACAAACACTGGAGGGTTCACCTTAGGTCAGCCCCTGACTACCAGTACCCCCGGCTTTACCTTCGGCCAGACCACTGCAGCGTCTGCGGCTACCTCCGCCACCACAGCAGGTACCACCGCACCAGGAGGGTTGGTACTGGGAACCACACCGGTCGCCACGCCCGCTGGAAGTGTCATGTTCGGAGGAGGTGCCACAACAGGTAAAGGCACGTATTTGATGGCTCCTGGTAGTCTCCAAGCAGACCCTACGGTGCCTTAGAAATAGTATCAAAGCTGGCAAAGGAGTATAGCCGGCCAAAGGGAGATAGCCGGCTAAGGGAGTCAGACGGGCACCGGAGGTCTGCCTGCACTGAAACAGGGTGGAGCGTTTCTATTCAACAATGGTGTCGCTGCCCCACCCTGTTGTCAAGTGCTAATTACTTTACGAGCGACTTACACTGGACGAAGTCAGTGATAGCGCGCACTTCCCAGCGGTAGGTTCGCCTGGTTCGCGCCAAATGGCGCCGGATTGAAAAATTTGACAGCATCGCAACGTAATAGAACAAGCGCCACAATACATAAAATATTTAGTTTAAAATCGATTTGAAGTCTGAAAATAATACCAAACAAACTACAAATTTCGATATACATATATAATAACACCAAACTAACGTTATGAGTTTTAAAAACATGCCACCTGATCGTAATCCTCTCTGTTATGTTTGGATGCGGTAGAAAGAACCACAACAAGCCAAGCGCGCTGCCATTTCTGTCTCCTGAAAGTTTATTTCTATTTCGTTCTGCGATTTTGTAATTTCCTCCGGCAAAAACTGCGTCAAGGACCAGATGTTTGCTCCCGGCTAGCAACTAAGGCTTGCATTGGTAGCATAGGGATTTCCCCTGACCGGTAGCGATGCCGACAAAGACATCCTTGCCTTCCAGAGTGGCCAAAATGGAATCGAGCTGTGCTTTCTTCGGCTTGAATCCCCATACATCGCGGAAAACACGTCGTACTCTGGCCTCCATTGATGCCGGCATTTTAAATCTGCCGGTAACGGTCATCGTAGGTGACCCGTGACGTGACTTCCCGTGAGACGGTGCAGGGGCGCACGAGCCATCCCAGGCCGGGAGGGCAATTAACACCTACTCGGCAAGCACAGTTTAATAGGCAACAAATAGATGCTAATAGCGTCAGATCAGCCCGACTGAGGGCAGACCCTGGTGCCGGTATACCAAGTCCCTGGCCAGCTTTGATACTATTTCTAAGGCACCGTAGGGTCTGCTTGGAGACTAGGCTCCTGGCAGCATGAATGCACATCAGGGCAGTCATTATATAGAGTTGGGCATCCCCATTGGAGCCTAGCATAAGAAGCACTAAAACAAGACCTTGTTTAAGTACTAATACCCCAATTTAAATCTCAAAACGTTTCCTCCAACAGAATTAAGTTTGTCTTCATTATCATTCAAAGAAAACGGTTATTCAGCTCACACTCCTAGAAAAGCTAGCTCTATTAATGTCAGAAACCTGTAACCCCAGCTTTCTCCTGGACATGTATCCATCCACAAGACCCAACAACTGAACTCTGTCCTTATAAGTTATACTGACTGAATTGGTGAACTGAACAAATTTGGACCAAAATGGGCCTACCTGTTGAGTCTAAAAGGTCTCTAGATCGGGCCAAAAGTTTTAAGGAAAAGAAGGATTTTTAAGGATGTTAAGTGACACTATAATTGTATGCCCATTTTGACCCCACCACTTCTGTGCAACACAACTTTGACATCTGCCCAGAGAGGCCATAGTGTGCCGAGAGTACTACTAGTAGTACAAACTACAATGTACATGTACATCCCAGGTGTGCGCTATTGGTATAACCAAGGATGTTGAAATAATTAACCTCTTTGGTATCACTGTTGAGATCTGTCGATCTCTTTATTTCCATGTGTGCATTTTCCGAAGAGGGGTGATGGGGCATGTTTACGCGTCGTGCCTGCTTTACGTGTGTTCGAAGCCCACAGCCTGATTAAGACATGAAGTAGAATTCCTCAAAATTACGACCGATTCCCCAGCCCCCCCCCCCCCCACACACACACACACGGCTTGTTTAATGTCACGGAAACATACCAGAAGCTTAATTAAGTTGTTGTTGCAACATGCGATCTTTGTAAGCTCAAAATTACAAGGTTTTACTATGAATGTCGTATACCTATTATTTTTGCGAAACACTAGAAAGAACTTGTAAACCAGAGCTAGGTTTTGACTGACAGATAGGTTCTGAAACATTACAGATTGAAATGCAGAGGGATGAATATGAGCTAAGTACTGTTATATGTCCACAGCAAGTTGGACTGTTTTTTTTTTCCAAATGCTTCTTAGAAGTATGTATTCATGCAGGAAAAAGATAGTAGTCTCTATAAATCTTAATCTTAAACATGCATTTTATTTCTATATCTCACATCTTCTTTAAATCAAAGTGAACATTATGAGATATAGAAATAGATGCACAATTTAAAAATGTTAATGTTTGTAGACACTGAGGTGATGATCATCATAGACAGGATTCTTAAAACCAACAAAATGTCAGGTCACACTGGCCAGGTAGTCCTTACGTAGAGGTGGTCACTACAAGTTTGACTGTACAATATGTAATGTACATACTGCATTTTGTCAGTGTTAGAATTTTCAAGAAATAGAAGGGTTTTCTAGGATTTTAAGTGGCACTATAATTATTGTATTCCATTTTGAGCCCTCCACTACCCAACTGAACACAACTTTGACCTCTGCCCAGCACTGGCAGCAGGCCATAGGCTAGAGTTCCCAATGTGTGCAGGCTTGGACAAGTCTACCCTGGAGCCAGCTGGGCTCGGACAGCTAGGACAGACAGTTTATTCGGTGGCCCAAGACAGTAAGGCCCGCCGAGCGCCTATTAGCGCCCCGGGGAGTTTAAGCCCGATGAGGTCCACCTTCCCTTAAGCGATAACTCCGTCAGACTTAAACTCCCCGGAGCGCTATGTGAGATCAGCAGGCTGACTGTCTTGGCTCCCGAACAAAACTCACTAGCTATACCCGGTCCTGTCTGGCTCCCAGGGTAGGACAAGTCCACAAGCCCAATTGTCCCTGGCAAGTGAAACTGAAAGTGCTGATCGGGCAAGCGTATACGTATGTGCCCCACGTGCTTGATCGGTCAAGTGAGATTTTGATATACTTTCACAGTTATGGCATCAAACATTGGTCAGCACAGAAAACTAGAAGCAATGTCAAAAGTATTGCTGGAAGTGAAAATGCATAGACAAAAGTCATTTAAATTTCGGGCAAGTAAAAATTTGCTTGGGGCAAGTAAATCTTTTATGTACGTCTTGCCCGATAGGACAAGTGAATATTTTGGATGGGTGCATTTTCAGACTATGGTCCATAGTATGGGTGATTGGGCGTGTTTATGTACATTTTCAAAATGGTGCCTATTTTACATATACATGTGTTGAAATCGCTGTACTTCAAAGAGGAGGACTTCAAGGCATATCAGTTGTCATCGATGGAAAGTTTATTAATCTGCTCTTTATTCACTGGTGAAGATTTCCTGATGTGAGGACGAAATTAGGATTCTTCAAAATTACGACCGATCCCACTTCCTCCTATGGCTTGATTAAAGGCACGAAAACATACTGCAAGATTGATTAAGTTGTTGTTGCAACATGCGACCTTTCTGAGCACAAAATTACAAGGTTTTATGTTACATACCTTATTTGAAAAGCACCAGAAAGAATTTGCATACCAAAGCTAGGTTTTTTACTGACAGATGGATGGATATACCAGATGATGTGCTCTTGGGAAAGGCACTTTATATGACTACAATCCTTCCTTCACTTAGGTGGAAATGAGAACGTACCTAGCTTTGGTTAGGGACAACATCCCTCGGAAATGATGTTAAATGGAAGTCCCACGTTTGAGGAGAGCCACACCTTGAGCACATTAAAGAACACACCACACCTAAAACTAGGGTAGGGGTCCTTGTACTTGTAGGCCTTGTAGGTCCTTGTTGTGGTTAAAAACCTGCAGTCCCATGCCCGCGACCAAGGCAATTACTGTGACAGTCATATTGAGGTTACTAGGCGCTGTATACAGGCTGCCATTATGGACTGTTGGACCTTAGCTCTGCTAATTGTAAGCTCCTCGCAATTCAGCTCTTGGCTGCAAAGAGAGAGTGATCGGCCCACCCAAAAACGTTAACAATAACAAAATTCACTTTCTTGTTTCAGCAAGCACCACCCCTGCAGTTTCAGCTGCTAAGACTACAGCAGCAGCAGCTACAACAGCTACAGCCCCACAGCTGCCAGCTGGCCTGAACTTTGGTGCAGCTGCCACAACAGCTGCTACAACAAGTGCAGCCAAACCAACAGCAGCCCTGAGTTTCGGCACCACTGCTACTACAGTCGCTGGTGGGGCCACTGCAGCTGGGTTGCTGCAGGGAGTTGCTGCAGTCAAACCGACTGCAAACACCACGTCCTTCTCACTAACAGGTGCCCAGACGTCTGCACCTGCAGCAAGCACAGCTGCAGCAACTACAGCTGCCAGGTACACTCAGTCAGAAGGGGGCTGAAAGACAGTTTATATCTCTATTCATTGTATATTGTACTTCATGGAAGTCTTCATTTATTCAGTTGCTGTCTATGTACTGAGAACTTTAATTCTATTTTATGTTATTGGAATCGCAACAGTAAAATACAGTGGGCTAATGGGGTAACATTGATTTCATGGGGTAAAATCTTTGTCTCGTGGAAGGACCAATCCCATTTTCCCAAGTCCCCCCCCCCTTCCAAAGTCCCCCCACTCATTGGTCCCTTGGCTACCTTACCATTACCATTACCATTACCCTGAACCTTGAAGTAAGTCCTTTGAAGTTTGAAGTAATTTTGATAATACAAGATTTCAAGATTTTCTCAATTCCTCAATAGTTTCCAAATTTGAACAGAAGAGAGTGTTGTGAGTCACGACATGTCAGGTACATGTAGTGTATAACAACATTGATGTTGTTATACACTACATACACTTGTTGTTGTTGTTTGTTTTCCACAGTGCCACTAAGGGTCCGACCATGACCTTCACCCAGCTGGAAGAGAAGATCAACAAGTGGAGTGTGCAGCTGGAGGAGACAGAGAGAACCTTCCTGCACCAGGCCACGCAGGTCAACGCCTGGGACAGACAGGTCATCGAGAACGGAGAAAAGGTCAGTAAAGCACATCTGACACTCACATAATGTCATCACTCACTATCTAGTCTATGGTGCACTGTTTTGTGTCAAAAAAGGGTTAGACGTGCTTTCACATGAGGTACAAAATGATTACAACACAGTTACAGGAAATTGGGGACATTTTGGGATGGTTGTATTTAGGGGTGGTACAAAACCGTTTTTTTCTTGTTGGGCTGGTCCAGAAAAACAGGACCTGAACAAAATCAGTGGACCGGATTTTAGACCAAGTATAGAAATAGAAAATGAACAGATTAGGCCAACAGGCATTCACATGTTTGGGGGCTTACACGTCCAAGAAAATGGCAAGAGCGAAGCAGAGTAGAGTTGATGCTCATTTTACCAATTTTCTACTGTCAAACTTGGCCTTGGGCTGTAAGGCGATCCTATCTGCAGTTGGGCTGGTACCTCTGGTGATATGAAATGAAAAATACACCGTGTTGTATCTTATATAATGTTTGTGAAACCACTACCACCTGTTTCAGATTGTAGCCCTGAACGAGGCTGTCCAGCGGGTGAAGCTTGACCAGGGCAGGTTGGACCACGAGCTTGACTTCATACTGGCGCAGCAGCGGGAGCTGGAGGACATGTTACTGCCGCTAGAGGGCGCTGTGAAGAGCCAGGCTCCCTCCATCTACCAGCAGCACGCAGACCTGGAGAGGGAACACACGTGAGGACTTTTAGTACTGTCCCTGTAAACTTGCAATAACACTGAAGACTATTCAATTATGTTGTTCAAAACGTCCAGAATAAGTCTCCAAATCTTATGCAGTGGTAGAAATTGAATTGTCTTTAGATATTGTTTTACGTGGATGTCTTGTCTTCATCAATGCATCTGTAAAATCACTTTACAGATTGTACAGTTTGCTGTACAGTTTTCAAATTGTTATTCAGAACAGCTGGTGTGTTGTGCAGAATTCCAGGTATACTGGTTGATTCAGAAGCACACAAAACTGTTTCAGAAAACATCAAACAAAAGAACATAATAATCCCTGTATACTGTAAATACAGTAAAGGTTGCAATGATTTAATTTCACTCTCGTGGGAAAATGAAGAAATGTTTGCGGTTCTTATGAGTTCGCGGAAATGCAATATACTTGTACTGTAGTCAATACTGTGATGGAAGACTATTTACTGCAAACAATTCAGTAAATGCTGCATGATGTCCTCTATAGCTTTAAAATGCTTGTAATCTGATGTTTGGTTTGAAATTTTGCTGCAGTTCGAAACCAATCTGCTAGGGAGATGTCCTTGTCTTGCATAGTCAATAATCCATTTAAAAACTCCTAAATCCAATTTTCCATTTCATGTAATCCCCTTTTCCTCAAAACCTACATGCAAAATTCATAATGAAAATTCATTCCTAACATTTCTGTTTACAAGTAAGCAACAAACCAACCAGTGCTGATGATGACCTCCTTTACAGAGGATAGTGTAAAATTTAGCCATATCATTCTATGTGGAGATGACTGGGACTAATTGCTGTACTATTGTAACTACACAGGTACCAGTTAGCTGAGAACACAGATGCACAGCTCAAGAGGATGATGCAGGACATCAAGGACATCATAGAACACCTCAACCAATCAGGAGCCCCCAACACCAGTAACGACCCTGTAAGTGTTGTCTCTTTCTTTCTACACCTCAGGGTAGGACATACTGCATGGGGAGCTGGCAAGTACATGTAGATTTTTGTAATATTTAACATCACTTAACATAAAAAAGTAAGATTTCTTTAATTTCTTTATAGTGACTGTTGCATAAGGAACACCTGTCAGGCAAATTGGTACTAAGGATATGAGACATTAAATATGTCACACCTGGACCTTGATAACCTTTGATATCGGTGTCTTGCACTGAGTGATAACTTGCCTTATCTCATGGGGTACTGCTTATCACATGGGCTTCAATAGAACAACTGAAAAAGTGAAATGCACTTCAAGTGTGTTGATGAGTGCACCATTGTTGACAATTCGAATTATAGAATTTGGACGTTGGAATTGCTGTTGTTTCAATTTTTGCTCGAGGACACAACTTCCGGCACATTGGCATTGAAACACTCAGGTGGGTATGACGTATATGAAATACTACAACACGGTGTATTCCGCATCACTCTCGGTCCCTGTCCTTCCGCAGGTCGAATTGCCCTCCGCCAAAGAACCCACAGTCGAGCTGGCACCTCAAGTGACAATGATTGTATTCTATATTTACATTGTATGTAGCAGTCAGTAACTCCTATGTATCTTCCCACTAGCTCCACCAGATAGCCAGAATCCTGAATGCCCACATGGACTCCTTACAGTGGTTGGACCAGAATGCAGGTAAGGACATTACGATTCACTTGTAAGGCCACACTGACTTGATTTTATGGATGACATCCGTGCGCACATTGATTTTTTATTCTTTTCTACAAAACAAACAAACTGTGCCACATGTTACACAACAGCAGCCCTGGTCAATCAGAATTTCATGCTTACCAGAGGATCTGCTCTCCAGGGTAAGGCCTAAGGGGGCACGTGGTCAGGGCATGGGGCCAGCAGCACCCCTGTTCCTTCTGTGAACAAGAAGAGCAATATAAACATGATTGAAATAGCGACAATTGTCTCTTACACTAACTGGAGGTGAATAGGACAAACCAAGCCTGGGAAAGAAAGGACTAGATGTTTAGTACTGTGGTTTAGCAGCTTTTTTTTTCTGGATTTTTCTCTTTTTTTGCACGCGCGCATTAGTTTTGGGGTCTCCAGACAGAGGATGTTATTGATAGAATTAAGTCGGTGTGGCCTAAATAAGATTACTCAAATCTGTATGTTTAAACAATTTTTTATTAGAACATTTGAGTTTACCATTCATAGATGTTTCTGGTTTTGTTTCTGATCCCTTAACGTTCTTTGCCACTGAAATTTGTTTTCACTTGAGTAAGGCAAGTCCACTCCAAGCAAACACAGTATAATTGTTAATAGTGTTTTGTACCATGTTTCAAAAGTATTATCTAAAGTGTGTTCCCTATACTACTTTCTAGCGGTGTTGCAGAGAAAAGTAGATGAGGTTGCCAAACAGTGTGAGGTGCAGAGGAAGGAGCAGGAACACAGCTTCCGACTGGCTTTTGAGTGATTCTATCTTAACTTACAACAGTGTAGAAATACAATGTACATGTAGATATTGTCTTTGTTGTGGGCCAAAAAATTTCAACAGAGGGCTTTGTAAAATGCATCGCTGTAATAGGAGACTTTTTTCTACACAAAAATATGCATAATATGTCAACATTTTGTCCTTTTTGTATTACTGTTTTGTGTACAAAGCAGAAGAATACTTCAAATGTTACCTTCCTTAAATCTGACTGTAGGATACAAATATTATGTTCCACCTGTGGTATAAAAACAGAAAGGGGGGCATTTTTCTGTTGCAACTTTACTCATCAATAGTTTTCAGAACAATAACATTATAAGACAATTGCACTAATTAAAAATGTATAAAGTTATCAAGGTTGCTGTGGTTGTCTCTATATTGTTATGAAGTTGTTGTGAATGCTAGACAGATGTCAATGGTTTGATATGATGTTTCGTAACTTGAGTCCATTTCTACTCATATGTGATCTTTCTGTTTTCGACTATAACCAGTACCAATTGTCAATCCATTTCTTGTCCCATGCAACTTGATAAAATAGGTTTTAAAAAAACATATTTCTTATTCTTTGTAACTAACAATGAATCAACTTTTCTCAAACTGCTAGACTATGTATTGATATGCAAGGTCAAATCTGACAGAAATATTATGTTGAGTTTTCTTTCAAAGGAGTTTTTAAAACCTTCCTTTTTGAAACTATGTCATATTCTTCTTCTCCTGCTTAGCCCATATTGCAGGGATTATTACTAATATTATCAGATTATCTGCTTTCATATTGTAATTGTACATTGCGTTATTCATGAAACAATTACCAGAAAATGTAATAACATGTAAACGGAGCGATTAAAGCACCAGACACATTTGCATCACTTTGTTATTATTATGCGGTGTATACCCGCCATTTTGTTGATTTTCCGGTTTCTCTTGTTTTTAAAGGCCCCATTGGAGAACCTATTTGACAGGTCGTTGAAGATGATTATACTTAAAGATAGTTAATGATGTAAATTAGCCCGGGGCATAACGACAGTTGGCTTGGTGTGTAGAGTGTAGACAATGTTGTGCCCTGCAAAGTTCTAAGAACACACTTGTGTTCCTCCAAAGTTACTCATATCAGATTCTATACTAGCTGGGACCATATTGCGACGATGCCACCTAAAAGGGATCCCAAACAACACCGGACCCCGTTTAGCTCGCTACAGCTGGGGTTAGAAGCACTTGTACTGGACGAAAGATTTTGCAGCAACGCCAAGACCGAACTTTGCTCTAACTTTGGGGAAACATTGGAGGCTAAGAACAACGTTTGCAAGCAGCGGAAAAGAAAACGAGCGTTGGAAGACGATGTTGACATGGAAGGTTCGCTGGAGACGAGAGAAAGGAACCCGGAAGAAGTCAAGACTATTCCAGAGGCGCTGCAATGTCTGAAAAGACTGAAGACGTTCATGGTGAGGGAGGGACATTCGGATGTCTTGGACAGCGTCTTGGAGCTGGAAAACGTCTTGGAGGAGAAGTGGTGTGAGGAGAGACTTGTGAGGCCAAGTTCTAAGACTGTAAAGCAGACAACAGTTACAGACTTCTTCAGGAAGAGACAATTATGATGCCAGTTGAAATTCTGATTGTAACGGAACATAATCTTACGGGTAAACAAATGACTGAATGAAACCTTTATTTTACGTTAAACTTTATGCTCTTACAAGCTCCGGTCAGTGATAAAGTAGAAGTACAATTACAGTGACATAAGAATGGGATGTCTTATTTGACATATACAATGACTAATATGTACTAGTGTACACAGCTAGAGCACAAACAAATATAAACAGTGAAAATAACAATTGCTTTGCCATATCATTGATGGCACACCGTAATCTATTTGTGTATGCAATGGAGCCAGTTCATGTACTGTTTTAGAATAAATACGCTCTGCATTCTAGATCTACCAAGTTTCGTGTCATCAACACTGTATATGACATATATGTTCATAGAAATGAGATACGTTAGAGAGGCAAACATGGTATATAGTTTTCCATGATCATTCCTGTTTGTTTCATTAATAACAGTCAGATTTTTGTTATTACAAATAGCAGAAGCCATCTGGTCGTATAGCTTTATTATTTTTCAATGAAGGATATTGTAAAATTATGAAGTATCGTTTTTCTGTTTATGTCAATGTGCCATATTTCGCATGTTGAATAATGCTCAGGGTAATAAAAAGATCGTGATAATACGATTCCTTTTAAGCAACGTCAAGTAAAAGACAGCCCAACCGCAAAGCTGAGTAGTGGCGACCAAGCATAGAACAAAAAGAGCAATCGAATCTTTAACTCGTCATTCAGTATCAGTAGATATTATGGAGAGATACCAGGGTATTGTTGATTTAGAAGGCCATGCACAGTCTAAGCAGTTGTTCACGATTTTCTGGTTTGGCGAGTTTGAAACTTGTCTAATGATTCTATACAGGGCTTCAGGTCGTCACATGAAAAGACAATGGCTTCATGTTCATTGTTCGTTTCTACACCACAATCAAAGAACAGTGTGTAACGCGACAACTGACGCCAAGCGTAGACAACCTACACTAGACTATATATGTCTTTCTTTGCTTCGGTCAGTCATTTCTCTCGCTGACTCTGAGCCAAGCAGACAGCCCGTGAGGATGGCACCAAACGTGGACTCCAAACCTCGCAGAGTTCGGTTCGTCACGATACAACAGGGACTGGAGACGCTGGATCTTAACGACAGTTTCGGCAGCAACACCGGACCCATCTTCATCGCCAACCCACGCAGTGCCGTGCACCAGAGAAGCAACGGACAGAGGAAGAGAAAAAGATCTCTAGAAGAGGAGTTCGACAGAGAAGCAGCGTCAGAGGAACAGAAGTCAGACGACATTACGAACCTTCCAGAGGCGCTACAATGTTTGAAAAGACTAAAGAAGTTCGTGGTGAGGGAGGGACACACAAACGTCTTGGACAACATCCTACAGACTGAGAACGTCTTGGAGGAGAAGTGGTGCGAGGAGAGACTTCTACGGTCAAGTTCTAAGACTGTAAAACAGACGACAGTTACGGACTTCTTCAGGAAGAGGTGACAGTATCACATTGTGAAAACGGACTTCTATAATGTAGCATGATTGTACATTTTGTACAATGTAAAATGCGACGATTGTGACTTCGTTTGTGTTTGCATGTTGCAAGTACAAAGTGATGTCTGTAAGCTTCAGGCTTGACATTTTGTTTTGTCAAACTATGCTCAACTTTGGCAGCGCGAAAGTAAAGATCAAAGTTAGTCAACGGAAGCGACGGATCCTTTATGAATGTAGAGGTAACTGAGAAATGCGAATGGGGTATGCTGTCATGTGACCTAACTGGAAATATCAGGCTTGTTTTTGTTTCCCGTGCTTTGTAAATAGACAATTCCCAGTGTAACAGGAGACATTGGCATACCTAATACATGTACTTTTTGTTTTGATTGATACTGTGCAAGAACTTATGCAGTTTTTCTGGAATTAAAAATCATGAAATCGCCACACTTTGTCTCTACTGTTTTTTTTTCTATGACGAACAATAATAATGATAATAATTTTTGTTGCAAGTTCATACCTAATGCAAAGAGCTCGAGGGGCACATCTAGTCTATTGGGTGAAAAGGAAAACTTAACTTATACAGTAGCTGAATTTGTCAAACTAAACGAAACGGAAAATGAACCAACACGATATGTGCTTTCATGGAACAAATATACCTACGTAGAGGATGGAGATATGATTACATTTGTTGGCTATCATATGATCATAACATTGAGCACACAAGTACACAAATAACGGCACGGGAACCCGTACTGTTCAACTTATAGTGTATATACGATCTTACCCCGAGAAATTCGATAAAATAGATCCAAATAAATGTTTATTGTATGTACATAGTGTTTTTATTGCTGGGGTACTCATTACGTCACGTTACAAAAAAACTGTTATCAGTACCCCACCCCCACTGCATGAATGGTTCGCTCCAGCCAGGTGTAATGTCACGCTTCCATGGTTACGACCTCGTACAGGTAGGGCAACAGGTGAGCGGCGACAGGTGGGGAGGGCGGAATCTTAGTCTCGCATTCAAGAAGCCTTCAATAACATCGTGCATACAGGTAAACTGTGCATAATAGACATATTATATTCGTTCATTCATAATAGCTTTATTTTAGACTTATTTCGAGTTGTTTCTCAAAATTCACTTGTTTAGGGTGTTTTATATCAAATTCTATAACCCCCTCGTCAAAACCTCTACCAGTAACAAAATCAGAACGGACTTTTAAACTTCATGAAAGCTTGTAACGTTATATATACTTGTCTGTGGTAACGGAAACTAAGGAACACTTAGTGCACTCGAAAAGTCGTAAGTGAGGTGGAATACCTTATCGGGACAGACAAGGACCAGTTAGGTTGTTTGTTGTTTACTCAGTGGCCAGTTATCCGTTAACGTCAGCGATACAGTTTGTAAACACATTTAGCTTGCATTTAGCTGTCAATGTTTCTAAATGATAACAATATACTATCAGATTGATATTCTACAGAGAAGTACCCTGAAAGCAAAAATAAGAATAAAAATATAAACATACATGCGCATTTCATTATTGCGCTCAGTTTATGTTAAGTTACTGGCTGAGTAGTACTAGTGTGAAATAGTGACCGTTACACTGTAATATGGTGCATTTATAAAACATTCATTTATGTATTTTTGGAACTTGCTGTTGAGGCAAGAGCCGGCTATAGCCAAATGTCTATGTACAAGTCTTTCTTTAAGTGTTAACTTACTGCATATCTAATATTTTTGTATCGTTTTCATTTTCAACAGTATTCCGTACCCATTTGAGGTAAAACAACGGACTACGAAAAACAAACTCAGTAAGAAAAATCCTGACGTTATGGCAAAGGAGGGGACTATTTCGTTTCGCGATCTCCTCGCTCGAGTGGCTTCGGACCTGGAAATCGGACATGCCGAACACATCCGACTGTTGTGCGAAGACTACTTTCCGGAAGAAACCCGATTGGTTCCGAACATAGCTCCGCCCACGGCCGAGTTTTTGATTGACGTTCTCGTCTCACGACAATTGGTGACCGAGACAGATTTGAGTCTGTTAGTGGAGATCTTAGTATCGTGTCAGAGGCATCAGACCTTGGAGGATGAGGTGCTTCCTTACGTAGAAAAGAGAGCAGATGAGTTGAAGGGTTCCGTTAAACAAGAAGGTGGGTGACTTGAAGACAATCTAGAGATTACAAATCATTGTCAGAGTCTCCAATAAACCAGTCTTTGAAAAAATATTCTATAGATATAAAGGAGTAACACTGGAAAAGCAACAAATCTTTTTATCATCTTTTCTTCTTTAAGCTACGAGAAGGACATATATAAACACATTGTTGGTAAACGTTAGGGGACAAATGTTACTGGATTACACTCTCCTTCTTTCTCACCCATTCGATCTCCCTCAAATACACAGACACACACAGACAGGCAGACGGATACACGGACACACACACACAAACACACAGACTCTCTCTCTCTCTATGGTGTGTGTCTGTGTGTTTGTGTGTGTGTGTTAGAGCACCGTGAACAATGTGACTTATATATCTAGCAACGCTTGCAATTTTTTTGTCTCTTCATCCTGCTAGGACCGGGGTTGAAGCGCCTGTCCCACCCAAAGTTTGAGAAGCTCCGGCGGTACCTGGAACTGACCCGCCCATCTGTGTACTACCTGTACGACAGGTACAGGCGGAAGTACCTTCAAGATGACAGCATGTTGAACGCCTTGTCTTACGTCTTAGGGGACACATTCAGGCGTTACTTGGTAAGTGTGTCTATAATTAACAGTGTTCTTCATATATTTTTGTGAGAAGTCTATCATAAAACAATATTGGAAGAACAGTTTCATATCTTAAGCTTTTCATATTTTGAATCAGGAAACGTTGATGATGACAAGAATAACGGTAAGCCTGACATCATTGTACGGTCGACCGTCGTTTATTTTGAATCGACCAATCATTGAACGCCTACTCCTTCTGTAGGTGATATCAAAGACGTTTTTCCACGGCGCCAGGAACGGAGACTGTGATCTAGTGGAGCGATATCATGAGCTGT
>NC_049985.1:14373773-14376806 GCF_000003815.2 Branchiostoma floridae | reverse complement strand
TTATTTTTTATTTTTTTAATAAACGAGATGACAAAACCTGTAGATACTCTGCTATACCAAAGGAAAGCCGTCAGGGAACCCATAATCTAATCATATCTAGTTTATGTCACATGTCATCCTACCGACACACCAAGTATGAAACCAATCCAGCCGTTCTCATGTTATCTTGTTCACCAACAGACAACATGACACACAAACGCTGCCAAATTTATAAAACATAACCTCCATTGCTCATTTAGGTAATGAATATACAAAACGTTACCTTTAACTTGAAGAGTGTGATATCAATTCTTACTTAACATCTAGTACAAACGCATCCCGATCGGATATATCAATATGGTACCAGGCTCCGCGGATCGGTGGTCTATATATAGTAGAAATTGGACAAATCGGCGGCAATGGAGGCAATAGTGCGCTAGGGGAGTCAGCCGGCCAGAGAAGTTATTTCCTCGCTGTGGTACTATAAACTCTATTTGTCCAATTTCTACTATTAGACCACAGATCTACGGAGCCTGGTAGAGGCTAACAATTCTTGAAGTCTTGGAGGACGTTTTCCGTCTAGGGCACTGCTAGGTAGGATATCTATGACCTGACAAACTGTACTTCTCCATCTACATGTCCATCACGTTTTTTACAGGACGGGAACACGGCACTTCACATGGCCGCCGCCAAAGGTCACGTAGAGGTCGCAGCAAAACTTTTGTCGTTACTGGCTGACGTCGACATTACCAATGACGTAAGTAATAAATGCATGACTTAGCACCTTGCTAACCTCGTTGACTGTTGATATGTTATTCTTGATGATAAAGTATTGAGACGTTTAGAGAGGAAAGCACTGTGACTTTACATGCGTTTTCTAAAAATCTTATTTCTTGAATATGAAGATTCTTTGTATTTGTACCTGACTTTCAAATCTGGCTAATGTCATGTAACCTTTCATATTAATATTAATAAAATGTTATTTCTTTTTTTTGCAGTTCGGTGACACTCCTCTGCACCATACAGGAACAAAGGGTCACCCAGAAGTCGCAAAGATATTAATCGAATATGACGCGTATGTTAACATCAGGAACGAGGTATGGTATAACATATCAATATACACTCTTTAATTTTTAATACTCTATATATATAGAAATACCGTAACAAAAAGGCCTACGTGTGCAGTAGTGAACATGATGGTACACTGGGTCGTATTTTGTAATCAGATCCTCATATATTTTAAAAAAAAATTGCAAAGCTATCTCGCAGCATCTAACATTCTGAATGTCAATCATGATGACGTCACGTGTGTTTCAGGACGATGACACGCCCCTCCACTGCGCGGCCCGTACCGGACACGCCTCTGTAGTAGCCTTGCTGTGTGAGAACCGTGCTCTCAAAGATCCCGTCAACAAGGTACCACACATTCATCCTAAAATCACACAGTTGCATTTGTAGATTTTCCTTCTTTTTTTCAACATCAAACCATGTTGATTTCAACATAGGAATGACATCCACCGGGAACTCCTAAGCTGATTTGCGAGCGTGCGAATGAAAATGTTTCGCCAAAAAAAAATGTTGTCTTCATCATGAACGTGGTGAGGAAGGATGAATAAATGACTTAACACGCAGAGTACGGTATACTTATATGCCATTTTTGGTCTTTCACCACCATCGTTTGTGACTCCGCTTTCTGATATTTTTTTCTCAATTTATGGCTATAGATGTAATTTTACAGCTGCTTTGTGCACTTTAAAGTATGGTCAAAACTTCTTTTTGAAACGGATGAGAATCGATGCGCGTGCGGATGTCATCCATATACGCAAATTAACAAAGCCAAATTGTATTGTCGGAAATGTACATGTAATCTTAGACTAATAGCAGATCTATGAACATTTTTTGCATTTTTATACCTCAATTCTGAATGTTTTCTTCGGACGCTCTACTCTAGAACGGAGATTATCCGTTACACCTGGCCACGGAGTGGGACCAGTTCTTCGCTCTGAGAGAACTTCTTAGGCACGGCGCTGATCCAAACACCACAAACAAGGTACAGTGTTTAGAAAATAAACGTACATCGCAGCTGTTCACCATGTCACTGCCAACTATATGTTATGTAGTTGGCTCATATCTGTCAAATGCAATTTCAACACAGTTAACATAATGTTTGCTTTGTCTGTAATTGCAAAAATCATTCAAAAAGGACATTTCAGCACCAAGGTCAGGTACTTCTGTAAAGTCTATGTCAGACTCTATGTTTCCTGTGTTCTGTCTTATCATATCTGGACGTGATATTTCAGGGTTCAGAATTTTTTAGTATAGTGGAGGGGCTGGCAAAAATAACCCGCATTAACGCGCTGCACTTGAAAATGGGTTGTTATTCCTTTGTTGTGAAGTGGCAACACTACTATTGTTTTGATCATTGCTCATTCACAAGTTTTTGCAGACAATGCTGACTGGAAAAGTGATGCCACTTGGTACAAAAATCTGTGAATTGTCATTAATTTTAGCAAAACTAACAAAGAAAATAGGGAAGAAACACACTAAATTTGAAAAATAGTATAGTGGAGCTGGCTGAGAGTATAGTGGAGGGCCTCCCTTATTCCACTCTCTGGGGAGAACCCTGGATTCCCAATGATATCACAATGGAATGAACTCTCGCGAGATCTCCACTCGCGTGAGTTTATGACATGTGATATAACTCCCCCTCTATTCACAAGTGAATCATGAGCCGCACGAACAGGACGTTGTCTAGCAGAGCTCCTGTAGCGCGGTACCAGCCATGTGCCGGTGACATCTTTTCTTCTGGGAACGTATCTTGCCGGCAGCAAAGGACTGAGTAGTTTCCTTTGGCGTTAGTGTCACTAACCTAGAAGGTACGCAGTATTGCCTTGCCGCCTTATGGCGTGTTCTGGAATTTTTGTTTGGCGGTCTGTTTCCCGCGCTTTGGCGGGACAGTGTTCTCAGTGCAGAGACATTTTGCTGTCTGAATTTCGTTTTTTTTATTCTGTGAATTTGTTTGCTCACCTTTCCTAAGGCGTGCAGCTTGTGTTG
>NC_049985.1:14324109-14351117 GCF_000003815.2 Branchiostoma floridae | reverse complement strand
CGTGACTGCGGCTCCCATTGCCTCGGGTGACCTCAATATGACTGTGCTATTGCCCCTTGTGTGGCCAAAGGACAGTAGGTTTTGAACCACTCACACTGGGAAGAACAACTACGTAGTGACTCTTTTCGATAAATGCGGTGGGTTCTAAAACATGCTCAATTAAGGTGTGGCTCTCTTCAAAAACACAGAACCTCCAATTAACATCCTGGGGATGACCCTAACCGAAGCTTAAGGTACTAGATACATTGTTGAAACATTGAAATGAAAACTCTTGAACTTTTTGAGTCATAATCAGGACCAATAACTCTGAAGAATCATTAGCTACACTCTCGTGTCTGGGGAGAGCCATACTCCAGGCACGTTAAAGAACCTGCCACACGTGCGATGGTGTGGTGTGAGTGGTTCAAAACCTACAGTAACTTGGACGTACTTGGGGCAATTACTGTCGTATTGAGGTCACCTGAGTGGCGCCGAATGGCAGCTCGCTCCAGACACTTGCGACAGTCATATTGAGGTCACCTGAGTGGCGCCGAATGGCAGCTCGCTCCAGACACTTGCGACAGTCATATTGAGGTCACCTGAGTGGCGCCGAATGGCAGCTCGCTCCAGACCCTTGCGATTTAGCCCTGCCTATTGTAAGCTCCTCGCAATTCAGCCACTGGCTGCAAAGAGTGAGTAGTGGACCCACCCAATAACAAATAACAATAACAATACATACTTTGACTTGCTGAGCTCCTTCTCGCGAGCCTCCAGCTCTGCCTGGACCCTGTTCTTCTCCTCCTCCTCCATGTCCTTCTTCTCCTCCAGTTGTTGGCGCTCTCGCTCGATCTCCGCCTGCATCTCCGCCATCTTCTCCGCAGACAGCTTGCTCTTCTTTCCTACAAAAACAAGAAAATGTAAGAACAGTTTTCCTGATCTGTGACTTTCTGAAGAGACAGAATGAAGCATGCTGTGTGCTGCAACAGCTGACAACGGACAAGACAGTATGACAGCTAAGAGCCTGGCATTCAACATATTCTAGATCCAGTTCACCTCTTTGACAGAGTGAAAGTGATCTCAAACTAGTTTAGCTATTCTTCCACTGGTTGTGACGGAGAAGACAGATGCTATGAACAGCATCTACAAGTTCATTGTACCGGGATATTCTCCCACCATAGCTCTTTTTGACAAGAACAGTGAACAGTGGACCACAGTTTAACGTCCCATCTTAAGGACTGCAATCCTTTCCGGTAGCACAGATGTCAGGTGAGTGAAACAGCCAGAATCAAAATCACTGCTTCTAGTCCCAGAGGCTGGGCTGCTAACCACTGGACTATGCACGCTACCTTTTATGATCTTTTGTCTGCCTACTAGTCTGGAAAGAGAGGGACTGGTCTTAGTTTGGGCAATTCGCCCGAGATGATGTTGATGATGACGACTAGTCAGGTACCAGCTAATAGAAAGATGACTGGCATTTGAATGTTCATGTAAAACATATAAAATACTTAATAATAGATACAAATCATTTCTCTTTTTACCAATTAATTATAGACAGTCTAGAGTGGACTGGAGCTAGTATAGGGTGAATACCAGGTTAATGAAAACTTGGCACAACAGCACATTTTGGCCTTAATGCTGCACATTCCATTACATCTGTCTGTCTGAAAGAAAATGTCAAAATGTTTAACAGAAAAAATAGCTGAATTTGGCTGTAAGAAATGCACGTCAGACTAAGAGGTAAGCTGAAGCAATGGCACATCCTGCAGTACAGTGTAGCTGTTGATGGAGATGGGCGGACACACAGGCAGACTGAGGCTTTCCTCTGGGCAAGGGAAGGAGGACAACTTACTCTGTACACACACTGACTCAGGGGAGCTGTCAGATTCAGACGAGTCTACTGATCCAGACATACAGGAGAAAACAGGCAAGAGAACAGAAACAGGGGAGAGAAGGAAAAGACAAACATTGATTTCCATACACTAGAAAAAAATATATCTTCAAGGTGACAAACTAGTCTTCTAGCTAGCATCCGTCCTTTGACAGAATTTTGCAGCTGGGAATGGACAAAACTGCTGTTAATATCAAGTCATCTGTGATGGACAAAAAATGGCATGTAAAGATACCAAACAAAATTTTAATGAAATTACGCGAAGATGTTCAGAAGTTTAGCAAAATGCCATTGAACCAAGATGAGTCTACTCTACCAGCAAAATGTGCCCCTCAAAATGCAGGAAATAGCATTTCAGAGGGTCTTAGATTTCAAATTTTCCTGGTGCTCCACAGGATTTCAGTTCAAAATCCAGGGGACAGGGAAATATTTCAGGCTGGCTAACACACTGTGAGAAACATTAACACAACAATTAAACTATCACATATTATGTATCCCAAACTAAAACTTAACATTACTATCTTACCAACGAAGTTCAAGTGAATGTAGAAAGAGCACTGGGAACTGGGGGCTTGAGAAATGGTCAAATTTTTCCTTTCTATATCTGTTTGAAATTCACATATTATTTTGATGCATAATGTATATGCTCATGTTGAGATACCTTTCTTTCTTCTTTTCTTTCGTTCTGTCCCATCCACAGCTCCATCTACGTCATCCCCGTCATCATCATCATCAGTCTCCTCCTCCTCTGAGTCACCCTCACCACCTTCACCCTCTGGAACAGCAATCAATCTGTCAATCAATCAATCAATCTACCAACCAACCAATCATGTTGGATAAGATGTGACCACTGGAACTATACAAAGTTAGGGATGTGTCCTTAAGGCTTTTCTATGACAGTTAATCAAACCCATACAGCCTACTATTTTCAGATATGGACCAGATGAATAAGAAGTGTTACTGAGAGTTATACAATACAAAATTTCCTACAATAATGATGCAAATATAATTTTCAATAGGGTGATGGAAACTAGATAATACAGTTTAATCTCATATTCTAAGGACAGTTTTAGACTTTGTACTACACAATGTAGTGATGTCAGACTACTTTGTGACATCACAACATGTGGAATGATATCAAAACCAGACATGTGACAGTAATTCCTGCAAAAAGAAGTTGTGTGTATGGATCAGGGCTCTAGCCAGCTCGAACTTTTTTCCGTCAGCCAATTTGCATTGTTGCAAAAACACTATTCCACGAGTTAGAGAGACTGAACAGAGACCCTGAAAAACAGGTTTTTAATGAGATTATTCTAATTATTCGAAAAACTATGCGAAAGGGCACCGACACACTTCGTCAACAATAACAATAATAGCAAAACAAACAGTTGTGGCTTTTACAGCCGTGGACGGCATCCCTAAGCCGCCTGTAGCTTCTACTTCAAGTTCTACAAAGGATTTTTGTTCATCAAGGTTGACGGATTGGTTTTAAAATTTTTCCGTCATACGCAGCAAATTTCTGTCAATTGACGGAAAAACGGACGCTGGCTAGAGCCCTGGTATGGATCATAATGTACTAATTCTACACACCATTGCTATTAAGCTATTCCATACATAATACAAAATGTGACATCCTTACAGTCTATTTGCTGTAAATGTATCAAACAAAAATACTTGGTAAAACCTCAGACAGGCATTAAATGCTAAGCAAGCATGATTCAACAAAAAGTCATAAATATACAAAACTATAGGGGAGACAGAGATTATATCATAACAAGTATGATATATGTTTGCTTCTTTTCTTTGGGCAGGATACTGAGTGTGCTCACAATGCTGTATAACATTTGACTGACCATTTTTATGTTAACACCAGCAAGTACATTGTACTTTTAAGCAAATGGTCAAAAATGAAAAATCTTATTGTCAAATAGGACCTATTGCATCAGATCTTACATTTGTGAGAAGTAGTAAAAAAAATCTTTCCACTTCATCTAAATTTTCTAAATACTAGCTAATCATTCTGATATTTTTCATATATGCCTCTGGTTTCTTACAAAAAAATTCAATGCCCCTTTTCAAGCAATGAAATTATGCATTGATATAGATGCACCAATTTTCCTGTAACTACAAAATCAGCTGATATCAGCTGCATACATGAACAGAGCACAATCAGTTGGCCTGTCCAGGCCGTGGTTCGTGACAGACTTGCCTTTGCCGATACCGCTAGCACCTGGCGCACAGCAAAATCATGGAGAACAGCAGGATGGGGGAGCGAGAGCGCATATCATGGGCATGTTATGACAAGAGTTCCATTTTGTAAGCCTTTTACATTAAGATTATGTTTACTATGGATTTCATGTACATTTATCATCAAACTCAGATGTTGGTGTACAAGACAAATGCTTAACACAGACATGCATTCTGGTGGCTTTGGAGGGATGACAGTCAGTGGTACACATGTATGTGCATATTACCACCATGCACACTGTCACAACACACTATACAGACTGTATATCTTACTATACAAAAAATGATTATAAAAAATGTTGACAAGTACTGCACACAGTTTATTTACACATTATGATGTATGAATATTTATTGATACATACAAAGCTACATGTACATGTATAAGGTGACATAAACAAAGTTCCGTACATATATAAAAAGAAAATAATAAACTGCAGTCTCAATTCAAATTCAGTGCCAAAGCAACAAAATCTTTTAAGTCAATTTTAATCATATCTAGATGATTGCTTAGCAAGGGATGGTTCAAAACTTTCCAGGGAGGGGCAAATATGACATGGTACACAACTCATAAAACTTTCAATAGTCACAAGTAAACTAAAAAAGGGCTGCCCCTCCCTTTGACATTTTGGAACATCCCAGCTTACACCTTTTCTAGTGTTACTTACCATCCTCCAGCTGTTGCTTCAGTTTCTCTATTTCCTCCTGATACTGTCTTAGAAGGGCATCCTTGGGGTCTTCATTGATCTTGGCCTTGTTCTTGATGTTCTTTGCCCTGTTGGCATATCTCAAAGTACTGATGGTTTCATCAAAGTTATAATCTGCTGGGCCAGCATTGGCAACCTGGGGGGTAGGGGGGCATGATGAGTTGTGGTTGTCAGAATATGGCAAGAATAGATAGATAGTAATTGTTTCAATGAAAATGATAATATGAAAAAGCATGTCTTTTATACTTCACTGTGAATCATACCATTAACAACCGTTGTATTTCAAGAGAGTATTTTGAATACATATATGTTATTTTGAGAAAGTACATTTAACTTCTGGCACATATACTCAACAATCAGTACCAGTACTACAGTTACTGTACCAAGTTTACTGTTAAGACAACTATAATACATGTACATGTATATGTATGTCAATATGTCAACTTTATACAACAAGCACATGTAGTACCCCTATACTGTAAATGCAGAAATGTTTGCGGTGGTTTTAAGTTCGCAGTTTTCATGGTGACCACTTCACGGCAAACTTAAAACCACCACAAACATTTTTCCATTATAGTATGAGACTGCAGTCAATGGTGCTACCGCAAACTCAAAACCACCGCAAACACTCCATTTTCCCGCTACCGCGAAAGTAAATTCCAGCAAACTTAAATTTAAATGCATTTACTGTAAGGAACCTTGACTTCAAAAGTTCAATTTTGGAATTCCTTACCATTACAGTCTTGGAATTCCCTCCTAAGGAATCCTGCAGCAGTCTGGTAAGTTTTGAGTTCCTGTATGGAATGTGTGTGCTCTTCCCGTCCACCAGAGCTGATATAACGTTCCCCAGGGTGGACAGGGACAGGTTGATCTTTGTGGCTTCCTTCAGCCGCTGGCCTGTGGCTCCGGTCTTACTCTGTCGTTCTGAACCCTAGGAACAAAATAATTGTGTAAGGCCTCTTCATAGAAGTAGCTGCAAAAAGGATTGCTTGAGCATCTGACTACTTCTTATGGAGAACAAGTCCTTGACTTGAGAAAGCCATTTAACTTTTTGAAGTTACGATTTTTTTATCTTCCCTTTACTTACGCTAGTCAAAACATATGTGAACATATGAAATGATATATAGCCTTGACATAGATATAAGAGACAAGAAGAAAAGACAATAATTCTTTGATTATGCATATAGAATAAAAAGGTACAATTATGTAGTCTATAGGTGTGCAAGTCAGAAAGGTCACTTAGGCCAAATGATTTAATCATTGATATTCTATGGCATTTAATTAGTAGTCATTTCTTTTATATCCTTTTTGCAATTTACGGTATATATTTGCTCAGTGTGTAGCTAATTTGTACAATTTAAGGCATGGCCGAAAACTCTCTTTTTGGAAGCAGATAAAAATTGATGTGCACATGAATCAAAATTGAATGTCATCCATATTATCAAATCAACACGGTCTAAATCAGTAAATATGACATCAAAGAAAGATAAACATTAAAATCAACTACACTCTTGAGAAAAAGAACAGAAAAACTTATAATTAGCTACTTACAGCTAAATCCACAAGATGCAGTTTTCCGACTCTGACATGGTCCTTCCCATCCAGTCCCTTCTCACTCTGCTCCACCACAATGGTGAAGATGGCATGGGAACGAGAGCTGTGCTCATTCATGTTGGTGGCTCCTACTGACCCTGGACAAGAGAGCATAAACATATGATTTCAACACTTTTAGAAAATTCAGGTACGTATATAAAATTTTGACACTTGCGTTTAGGGGTGGGTACGGGTAGGTATGGTCCAGGTCCAGAGGATCAGATCCAGGTCCAGACATGAACCATATTGTTTGTGAAAATTTGTTAATGGGCGATACTCAAAACAATGGTCCATTTCAGCACAAAGGAATCTGTTTAGTGAAGTAGGTATCTTCATGTAAACAACGCTAAGTGCCTCCGTTAACTTAGATCAAGTTGGACTGTAGAATTTACTTGAAACTTGGTAAAAATGACTGTCAACTCTCCTCTACTTTGCTCATTATTTTCTTGGATCGGTAAGCCCCAAAATACACAGACTCTTGCCAGTACAATCTGTCCTTTTCTAATAGGTCAAAAATCCGGTCCACTGATTTTATTCAGGTCCATTTTTTTCTGGCCCGGTCCAACAAGAAAAAAATGGCTTTGTACCGGTACACCATACTTGTGTTAATAGCTTCTGTTATCTTTTAGTACCCTGACAAATATTCATATAATGTCAATGATGCAATATCTGGTTATGGTTAAAAATTTCTAATGTATTGAACATTATTCATGACTACAACAGAACTTACTGTTTTTGTCCCCGACTGTCATGACCCTGTCCATGTCATCAGCATTCTTGGCCACCACAGTAGAGAGATCTTTCACATAAACACCCACATCTGGCCTCTCTTTTACCTACACATTCAGACAAAAAATAGATATCATTTACTGTGCGGATTTATGGATTTAATATTGGATACTGATATCTAGCATGCAGGTTTCTTCTTCAATTATGACATTACCACAAGATAGAAAAACTAACCTCTAATCTTTTGTTTTGGTCCTTGTGTAGTAAGTCCTTGATTTCTTCATTGTAGATCTCAAGATACGATACATGGACTAAGAAACTGGAATACAAAGACATCGAGTTCATGAATACAACATGTACCTTAACACAATAACCGATATTTCATGTTGGAAATTTCAAATAAACCATTAATTAACAATACAAAAAGAAGACACACATACAGATTCATTCCAATATTCTGTACTCCAATATCATGATAATTTTTTTCTGTTGGAAATTAAACTTTAACTGATTCAAAATATACAGGATAGTTCAACATGTACGTGTATCTTATAAACTCATCAACTTATAAAGAGATATTCTCCAGGGCGCTTCAACCAGTCCTCAAGAACATACATTTCATACGAGTTTACTATTTATAAAATGGATTCAGAGCAAGAATTCAATAATTGAATTGCAATGAGCATAAAGTTAGAACACAGTCACTCACTTTGACTTGTCTGCTGCTCTAGCGATGTGCCCGAATATGTGTGCGAAAGAGTTTGGTATGATGCCTCTGAGTTCAGGCTTGTCTCTCACTCCCTGCATGGTGAAGGTCTTCCCTGTGCCTGTCTGTCCGTATGCAAATATCGTTCCTGCAGGAAAAAAAAGGAATATATAGATACAGAGCTTCTGCATTGATACTTGTACTGAGAGGAAAGAACACATAGCTCAGAACTGTAAAGCTAAACATGCAGAGTATTGTTAGTTTAGGTCTTTAATACATTTGAAATAAAATGAATTTAAGTGTTAGCCACAATGCACAGTGTATATACAGATTTGATGGACAAGAATTTCTCTACTTCAATTTTGTTCTTTTCTTGGACCTGTAAACACCAAAACATGTGAATGCCTGCCGACATTATCTGTTCATTTTCAAATTGGTCTAACATACGGTCTACTGATTTTTTTGGGGTCCGTTTTTTTTCTGCACCGGTCTAACAAGAAAAAACGGTTTTGCACCAATACATGGTACCGGTAGCAACCCCAAATCATTACTATTTATAAGTATAACTGTTACAGTTCTTACCATTGTATCCCTCCAGTACAGACTCCACAATGGGCCTGGCCACTAGATTGTACACATCCACCTGTTTGGAGTCAGGGCCAAAGACTGTGTCAAAGGTGAACTGTTTGGGAGGCTCGTTTGGGGAGTTGGGCTTGGTGACCGTCACCTGACCGGTCACCTCGTCAATTTTGACCACCTGTTTGTACTGCTCGCGCACCTCCTTCTCGTTCATGGGGCGACATCGCACCACCACGCGGACGTTGTCCGAGTCACGCTCCTTCTTGTCACTCTAGAACGAAAAAATCGTGCTGATTTAAAATGCTGATAGATTATGGCTCTGCCATTACTGTGTTCAAGGCAGTTAAAAAGATATCAAACCCATTGCTGTGTTGTAATAATAGATCGTTTTCACAGAACGTTCGAAAACCGTTCGATCACGCGTGGGCGCCATGTTGGATGATAACCTGGATGACTAGAACACAGAACGGCACCAGCTAGAGCACCAGCAAAGTTACTTGCGGGTTCAAGTGTGCTGTTTTGTCTCCATTCTGTGAATCATTAAGTGATGTAGCCAAGGTTAGATATCAGGACAGCTGCAATAATACGTCTTGATCTATATACTTTTAAAAATGGCACTTTTTTCAACGATCTAATGCTGGTGCCGATCGCGAGGATTTACTTTTGCGGTAGCGGGAAATGGAGTGTTCGCGGTGGTTTAGAGTTCGCGGTGAAGCGACTTCGCAAAAACCGCGATCATTCACTGTACCTGGCACGCTACCCTTGGTGATGTCCTTTCACTGACAGGCGGCGTGCAGAGGACTAGCTACCAATCCTCACCGCACGCGCACGAGCTGGCCCTCACTGTCCACTTGCCTAACAAGGGGCAAAATTTAGCACTTCCCCGACCCTAACTCCGTGAGGCAAGAGGATAGTGGGGGCCAGCGGGATAGTGGTATTAAAATAGTTCGTGCGCGCGTCTTTTTTCCGTATTTTGGCTTTGTCAACATGTGTATTAGAAAGGTCTGTTTACAAAATTACAATTCAGTTGATCAACTAACGTTAAACATACGAATCAGGGCTGCTAGCGCTGACGTTATTGCGACAGACTGTAACGTTGCACTTAATACTGAAAGTTCAAACTCTGAGAATGCTTAGCACATGTTAAGTCAGATGCCAAATTGCGTTTAGTGCCCGTCGCGGCATGGAGGTGACAGAACTCGACCAGACGTCGACTTGTAGAAACTTCCCTCGTCACAAGCGCAAAGCTCGCTGGAAGACACGCCACACTTTGTCGATTCAGTACTAAAATCGTGCGAGATACGGAAGGGGCTGTCAAAGTTTTGTGAAAGGGTGCCGTCACACGTGCGTATATCTGTTATACATGTAGACCTTACGAAAGTCTCTGTACTTTTGCCGTGTCTTTATAAAGAATCTTTATCAAAGTTCGTATGAGGTCCCTATATATCACTTGGAAAAAGCAGAAATTAAACAAATATAGACACTCAGATAACATGCTAGAGAAGTTAGTTGGCCAAGGGAGTATGGCCTGCGACCTAGCTAACTCCTCTGGCATGTTATCTGTATATATTTGTCCAATTTTATTTTCCCAGCAACCTGTGGAGCATGGTGGGGGCTAAGAATTTCATACGAACCTCATACGGACTTGAATGTATACGCATGTGTGACCGCGTCCTTCAGGTGCAGTCACACGAGCGTATATATCAAGTCCATATGAGGTTCGTATTGACATTTTTCTTCATATGATCATACCAGTCGTATGCACAATACACACCTCAACTCATACTTTTAGGTAAGCGTATTGGGCCGTGCTGAGCGTAAAACTGATACAACGATTGAGATGCGCGTGAGGGGTGTATTGTGCCCGTTTACACGTGTAAGTTCCGCATTGATGTTTTGTCTTGCCTTAGGTAAAGTTTGCGGCTGAAGAAATTTTTGTTTTGTTCTACCAGCTACACAATCGTGGGTAAAAAGGTTCGAATTTCGTTCCTCGTGAACAAGCCTAGCAATTTTTAATCCTCGCTTGATTATCGACAGAACATCGGGGGCAGTACTGGTGAAAAAATCTAAAATATCACTCACAGCTCAGGACGCGATGTGCCGTGTTTTATGAAGAAGAAATAGAACAAGCTTGCAGACATTTTCGTGTAACATGGTATACGTCCATGACATACCCTGTACCAGAAACCAACTTTCTCCCAAAAAGTTTTTTTAAAAAGCATGCATAAACTCCGCGGCAGGGCTACTGTTGGTGGGCTGGTAGGAGAGTGGTTTAATCACGTTATTGAAAAGAGGACGGACTGTAGGTAATGTTGTTGAATAGAAACGGCGAGTAGGCCGTATCCTGTGTTTATGGAACTCGCAGTTAGCACGGCAAACATCCAGTCCGTTTCTGAATAAAAACGGCTTCTTTCCACGAACGGGTCCACCACGTGCAACACACAGCCGTGTGGAGATCGAGCCGCTTATCATCCAACATGGCCGTTCGAACGTTCGAACGCGACTGTGACGTCATTGTGAAAACGATCTATATTAATAATCATCTGGTGTATTTTGCCAGCCAGAAGGTACCCAAAGTATGAGTAATGAGGCTGATTAATGTGGTCAAGGCACCTCCTCGAGCACGGGACCCCCTTTTTATGTCCCTCCCGGAAGACGATTTCGTGGAAAGCTTCGTGAGGCTACAGCAATCCGGAATTCCGGACGTCCCTGGTTGGTCCCCCATCCAAGAACTGTCCAGACCGTCGTGTGATGAGGGGCGAATTTGTAATACTTTCCAACCCTCGAATTCCCATTTTCAGACTAACATTGGCCATAATGAAAAATAAATATGATTACCAGTGAATGATTCTGGTTGATTTATGATGTCAATATTTGCGTTCCAAATATGAGAAAGTCATTACAAATACCATTCCAAAAACATGAAAAGTAGGGTCAAAGCTTAGGTCTCGTCAAAATAGGGCTTTTATTCAAATCCATAACCCATATATTTCCTTCCGATCTGAAACGGTAATAGCTATATCGCAAAATATTATGTATGCCCCCCTCCCCATAAAACTGTCAGACAGAAAACCACGATATATTTGCGAAAAGTAATAGCCAAGTCGACACTAGACTTCTAGTCAATAAGTTCCCACGTTTCTCTATGTTATGAAGGAATCATCTACCCCGTTTCTACATCTATATGCCCCAAAATGTTGGCAAAGTGGACCAAAACATCCGCTTACCGGCATCTCCCTCCAAACGCTCGGATCGTTTCCAAAATATGTTCGATGACGTCACCTAAAAGAGGATAGTACATTATTTGCTTGCAATAGGTCGCCAATGTTTAAAAAAACATAAAATGATGTCTTCAAACTTTACAGAAGATATAAAAATATAAATTTATACTTAAAAAGGATGTTCATATTGTTAATTGATAGTTGATTGAGTGGTCATTAGCTGGTATTTGCAACATACTTAAGATATTATTGTACCATCCCTTTTTGAAGGGTCAAGGTTCAAACCCATAGAGCGAGTTATCATGGCCGATTCATGGTAAGTTGCAGTGATTCTGTCTATCTTTTCCGTTTTTATGGTCTCGAATTTCCACTCAAAGGTCTTTGTCCGCAACAAGCAAGTAAAGTAAGCACTTATCTTCAAACTGGGACTGTTATAGCTGTAGAAATTCCTTTGGAAAAGGCTCATATTGACTAAAAATGTGAGCTGATTTGGTGGGCTACGGTAAAATTTATGAAAGGGGGAGGTGATCATATAGTACTGTAGTTACGTGATATATGGTTTTGTTTAGACTTTGATCACTGTTATCGTAGTATCTACAATCACTTTGAATAGTCAGTTGCATTACCATAGTTGAAAAGGGTGCAGATATTGTGAAATAAGCCTTTCACTCGTCAAACGAATAATTTGTTTTTAGTTGCAAGCCCCTGAATCATGTGACTACCACATGGCACAGAGTCAGCTGCTTTTTGATCCGTTCACAAAACAAGAAACAGATTATGGTTCTACCTTCCCTACCTGTACAACTTGTAGCTAAGTTGCAGTTGCTTTGCTGAGCGGCCATGTACAGATGGAGTAAAGCAAAGAAAGAACTTAAAGACAGTAATAAAAGTCTGTGATTTACTAGTAGACTAACCTGTTTTTGTGTAAACAGATTTATTACAAACAGGACATAGAAAGAGCAAGAAAATAAGAATAACACCAGGAGACTGGGTACAGACAAAATGATAACATCTTTACCGTAAACATTTGTTAAAAAGCATGTGCCATATCCTTCTCAGTCGACAGTACACAAATGTTGCAAGTGGCAAAAAATGAATGTTTCATTGTAGCTGAGTTAGCATTCGGGTCCCAAAACCGGGGTTTCATACGCGTGTTTCATGCGCGTATGAAACTCTGGTACGAACGAACTAGTGTGCGGCGTTCGTTAACAAACCGCCCGGGTACGCTCACCTATCGCCCGGCCGGACCCGATTTCGGATCAGCTTACTTATGAAAATGGTCGACAAACGTACGAAAATGGTCGGCAAATGTAACAAACCACTCGGGTACGCTCACCTATCGCCCGGCCCGGCCCAGTATTTGGTACGCCACGGCAGTTTCATACGCGGATGAATTTCATGCGCGTATGAAACCGACGTATGAAACCTCGATTTTTGAACCATGGTGCTACCTGTGTAGCTTATTAGTTTACATACATGTATTAACGTTAATAGGTATAGTCAGACCAAAGAGGTTGCACATGAACACAGCCAGCAATGTACTAGTAGCTAATTTTAACATTAGCTTTGAGTTGTTCAGGATTAGTACTAGTGTTCAGAACCAAATATTATTTTTTCCAATGTTTGCGTTATCATGAATGTAAACAAAACAATTGCATGAAAGACAGATATCATTATAAGTTCTGTAATATCACAGTTATTAGGAGTTATCGCTGTTTTTCAGACACCATCACCAATATAATGCACTCTCAATGCAACACCGGTGCGCTAGGGATGCAGAAGTGGACTGGAGCCAATGACGTCATAACAGTTTTATGACCTCAACCTAGCAACAGACAACATTTGGAAGTTGTGCAGCTACTGTTGATATTTCATGATGGTGCTGGGTACCCTGTGTAAGCTGGTCCAGAGACAGACCTACACGTGTCTGTCACATCGCTATGGGACTGTGCTGTGCTTCGGCGGACTACTGTTACTCGCAGTGTCAGCCTTTCAGTTTGGAGAGGTACTGTGTACTTGCACTATTTTAAAATTGTTTTTGCCATTTTTTTCCATTGATTATTGTTGCAAGTGCATGTAAATGGTCATCTTGGTGGTACATGTACAGTATTCTAATTAACAACATTGTAAAGGACCTAATCATAGTCATCTAGGTTTATATTAGATAAGGAAGAATATTTAATGGAAACACTGCTGTTTTATTATGTTCAAAATATTGATAACAAGGAGGAGATCTAATATAGTTAACAACATTTTGACCATTGTGTGCCATAAAACGTTACAGTGAGAATATCTTAATTTCATATGTCCTATGCTTGCTAAGTAAACACTAATTTTTGCCTATCACATTACACTTTCCCCAGGTAATGCTAGAATGGAGTAAGGACCAATATGCAGCCATGTTTAGCGCCTATCATGACAACATTGCGAGCAAGTCGTTCCAGGATCGCCTGTGTTTACCTGTACCCATCGATGTTGTGTATACATGGGTGAACGGGACGGACCCAAAATTACTGGAGGGGCTACGGAGACTCAAAATGGACATGGAGTTAGAGATCAACAAGTGGGTCACAAATTACATTATGTTACTAGTAGTTTGCTAAGTACTGTATGATACTACATATACACCTTGTGTACAATGTAAAAAGAATATTTAGATGTGTAAAAAAGCTGTTAGATGTGACAAATTTGCTGCATTCCTTCATTATTAGGCAAGAATGAATATTGTACATCCACACTTGCAACATGTATACAACCTTCCCACTGATCTTCGGAGGCCAATATCACTTGTATCCTAAAACTAATACACGATATATAGATCAATGTAGAAAAGTGGCCATGTGACTGAACAGGCCATCGAGATGAAAGAAAGGGTTTGACTTAAATAGAATCTTCATACAGCCTGAGGGCAAATTTCCAACTCAGTGGTTCTTTTGTCCAAATAATGTACCATTATTGATTTTATTGTGTTTTGTAAAACTTGTCTAGTATACTACAATGTACAATGTATGCCCTTCTTTGGAAATATCTTTTGGAAATGACTATTGTTTCTTTGGAACAGCTGTATATGAAGCATTTTTGATAATAATTCTTTTTTTTTTCAGGACTAAGACAGGCCCAGAAACCAACCACACCACAGATGACAGCAGTATAACCAGGTGTAAGTTGAAGGACTGTGTGTCTGTCCCAGCGGTAGTGTTGGTACCACCGCTGCCGTCCACCATGGGGTTACCGGAAGTGCGTGCAGAGTTCCCAGTATTCCTGCTGGCCAGGAGTGTGGAACACCACACCGCACTGGGGGATCCACCCGTCAATATCACTGTCATCAAGTTCTCATCTCAAGTAGAAGGTAAAATCTTTGATTATTGAAGGTTTTTGACTAGGAAAATCATCCTTTTTTTTTTTGTAAAAGATGTTTCATATTTACTAAAGGCCTTTTCAAAGCAATAATTGCATGTGACGTTACAAGAAGTTTGTAACGCTTTTGAAGAATGAGCGTCACATCATGAAAGTTGCAAAATTGCAAGACTATTTTATCATTCTTGTACAAATTACACATGAGTTATGATAACTTATAACTCATAATACTTCTTTTCCTGGACCTTTGACAAAACCTATTTTGGCAACAACCCAGTGGTGGAGCAGATTTGCTCCACATTTCATATCAATGAAATATATATATACATGGCATTCTTCTTCTTTTGTTTGAGGCTACTAACTTTAACTTGCTGAAGATTTTGTAGTCTAGTAGCCTGTATACAGTGTTTCACCATTTCTTAACCATTTTTCCTTTTGCGTACGTAGTTGACATAATACTGAAGGAAACAATGGAGGTCAACGGGGTAAACGTCTCGCTACAACAAGGCTACCTGACCAGCGATTGGACGGTACCTCACAGCGTGCTGCTCAAGGACACGGTCATGGTCACCCACCTGCCGCGGCAGGGCGAACAAGAGGTCAAGTCCATGTTAGAGGACAAGTTCAGGGAGAAAGTCTCTTCTGTGGAAGTGTACCTAGAAAAGAGGGTGGCAGTCATGGATGTACCAGACTTTAATGACATGGACCTTCTTCTAAAGGTATGTGAAACATCAGTTGGAAAGAAGCTCTTAAATGTTTAACAACTTATTTGATTAACCTTGAATTTGAGCAGGGTTACACTTCAGCCTTTAACGGAACACTCACTATCCGGTCTGTTGTTTGCCGTCAGGCGAGGGTTAGACATGCTTGCACGTAGATGTCAGCTCACCAGTGGCCTCTATCTTTAGGGTTGGCACTGTGTAGGTTGAGATGAAGATCATCCCTTATGTTGTCAGTCCATCTCTTACACTATCAATGTGTCATTCCCTATCAAGTTGACAAATCTTTCTTGTGAATATGTGTAATATGACACAATGTATATTGTGTTGTTTTTTTTTTCTAATTGTTGCTATTACTGTAAATGCATTTAATTTCGCGGGGATTTAATTTTGCGGTAGCGGGAAAAGGGACTTTTCGCGGTGGTTTTAATTTCGCGGTAGCACCATGCACTGTAGTATCTTAATGCCTTGGAAAAATGTTCGCGATGGTTTATTTTCGCGGTGAAATGGCCAACGCGAAAACCGCGAACATAAATCCATCGCGAACATGTCTGCATTTACAGTATTCTTACCTTGAAGTTCTGTCAGTTAATGTTGTTATAACTTTATCCTGTGGCTTCCTCCAGGATGGAGACGTCACTAATGTGACGATTGGGAATGACACAATAAGATTGACAGCTGCCAGTCTGGCCTGGGATCTGACAGATGATTTGTCCTTCCATGAAGACATTGCACCAAGCAGGTACTCAAAGAGATAACGATTTCACTTATACAGTTGCTGATGTGTTGACAAAAAGATATATTCCCCTTTTTTTGTGAACATTTTGATATAGTAACGTTTAAATGATACGGGGGTATGATAGTGGGGCTAGTGTGGCGTAACTGGTAGCGCGTTGGGCTCAGAATCAAGAAGTCCTGAGTTCAATACCATCGATACCATCTCCCGACGTTGTGCCCTGTGGAAAGGCACTTAACACAACTTTCCTTTATGGTAGAGTGACGCCCACTGAGCCTCTACATGTCAAGTATGGCTAGTGTGTCTAACTATGTGCCAAAAAACACACGACAGATTTGGTGTACCAATGTGGCAACATCTGCACTTTGACATCCACCAAGAACCGTTAAATCTTTTTTTTCAAATGTGATATGTGAAAAATACTTACAAAATGGTAAGAAACATGTTTGACATTTCAATATTCGATTCTTCAACATAATTTATTTTCCAGGTTTGAAGACAATGAAGAATTGAGGTACTCCCTACGCTCCATCGAGAGGTATGCGCCGTGGGTCCGCAATGTCTACATCGTCACCAACGGTCAAATCCCGTCCTGGCTCAACCTGGACAACCCCAGACTGACCATAGTGACCCACAGTGACCTTTTCCCCAATGCCAGTCACCTCCCATCCTTCAGTTCCCCTGCCATCGAGGCCCACCTGCACAGAATCCCGGGTCTGTCCAACAAGTTTATCTACCTGAACGATGACGTGATGTTTGGTGCAGAGGTGTGGCCTGATGACTTCTACACACACTCACAAGGGCAAAAGGTAGGGGTTTTATTTAACCACTGATCTTTCTCAATGCTACATTTGTATACTTAATTGTGTATACTGCTATTATTGACAGTTTCTGTACATACATTTGTGTGTAAATGTACATGTAGGCTGTGCATTGAGGTTCAATGTAACAATGTGTCTGACTGGGAAATGCTTACTTGTGGCGTACCGCAAGGAACCAAGTTGGGTCCCCTTGTGTTTCTCGCGCTCATAAATGACGCGTCACCGGTGAGCGAAGACTCAGCCGAGACTTGGAAGTATGTTGATGACATGTCTTTGTCGGAGGCAAGGCACGTTACACATGACTCCACGGTGCAAACTGACGTGGATAATCTCGTTCGTTGGACAGAAGCCAACTACATGCAGCTGAACCCCTCCAAGTGCATGGTACTGCTCATATGCTTCATGCGAAACCCTCCTCCCCCACCTGTAGTGACTGTTAAGTCAACAACACTTGAAGTAGTTGAATTCGCGAAGATCCTAGGGGTGATCTTTCAAGCTAACCTTAAGTGGGACATCCACGTCAACAGCCGCAGGCTGTACCTGTTACGAGTGTTAAAGAGACATGGTCTAGACTCTCATGACTTGACATTAGTGTTCTGTGGATTTATAAGACCAATCTTAGAATACGCGTGTCCGGTATGGCACCCAGGAATCACTAGTGCCCAGTCTAGGGCCATAGAGAACGTACAAAAAAAGAGCTTGCCGCATAATTCTTGGTTCCACCTTTGCTAGTTACGACATGGCTCTACACCAGTTGTCTCTTCCGTCTCTGTGCAACAGACGGCACGAACTCTGTACAAAGTTTGGTACCTCTTTGCTGAGCTCCTCGTCTTTCTCAAAATGGCTACCGCCAAACCGTGTGAGCCTACATGGCAGAAACCTCAGGTCCAAACACCAGATAACACAATTCCACTGTAGAACTGCTAGGTATAGGAAGACTACACTACCCTACCTTGTCGACTTGCTAAACAGTTCAAAGTGCTAGAGGCATAGATAAGCTTTGAAAGTATACACAGATATTTTAAAAGTGATTATTGTTATGGTTTATAATGTGTGGAATTGTGCACTTCTATTGCTGTTCATTTTAATTGTAACATGTGTAAAGCATACTGCAATTCAGCCAAAGAAATAAAGGCTGCCATTGTATGTTTTAACTTATTGTTTGTCGCTTGATGCGAAATAAAAACCATTCATATATATATACTAGTTCGCCTTTATCTGCAGGGTAACCTATATCAGCTGTTTTAAAATGGTATTTGGAGATATTAAGTCGACAAGGTGGTTTCAAATTACAATATTTTCAAACTTTTGCAGTATAGAACCACCGTCCGTCCACTTCATATCCCTCAATACCTGTATTTTATAACTGTTACAAAACAAATATAGGCTACCCCACGGACAAACATGAACTAGTGTTCTTAAAACATTTGATTTTTATTTTCATGTTCAAAATGTACTAACATTGAAAACACCAAGTTTCCAGCAAAACATTTAAACATTATTTATTCTGTAGTCCAAAACAAAATGTCTTGTGCTACCAGTCATAAATGTATAACTTTTGCATGTAAGTTGGAAGCACACATGTGCTCTGCCATCAGGTTTTCACCATTGACATGTGGGGGAACATTCATTGTTAATGAAGAGGTCATGCCCCCCCTCCCCCAGGTCTATCTTGCCTGGCCAGTCCCCAACTGTGCAGATGGCTGCCCTTCCTCCTGGATTAGGGACAACTACTGTGACAAGGCTTGTAACAATTCAGGTGTGTGTTTTTTTGTTTGTTTGTTTACGTTTACTTTTTTATTTGCTTATTGCTTGACGTGTCCTGAAATCAATGTACATGTTTTTTCCCCATACACTTTTACCAAGCTTATGGCCTAACTTTAAATCATTCATACATGTATATTCATCTGTAAAACTGGATAAGATATTTAAACACATACTAAAGATTCGTTGATTAAGATTAGACATCCAGGTAATAACATACACCAAAAAGCAGTTACTCAAGCAACTGGATATGATTTGGGAAACGGTCAGACGTTTCAAACATCATCCATTGTTTTTCGTCAGTGACACTAAAGATTGCTTCCGGATGTTTTGAGTGACATCCATCGCTCTTCAGCATCAAATGAACTGCCAAGACAATTCAATACTGGTAATATTGTTTCTTTAAATATTGTTTACCTGCATGTGTAACCCTCTTAAACATTCATGTGTCTGTTTTCATTTTTGCTGAAATATAGAATGTGAGTGGGATGGTGGTGACTGCCTTGGAGGAACTGGTGCTGGATCAAACCAACTGCATGGGGGTGGGCAGGATGCTGGAGCCAGCGTAATGTACTGTAACCCTGGCTGTGCCAACAACTGGCTAGCTGACAGATACTGTGACCAGGTATGTACATGTATTACAAATGGTTGAGGGAGCCTGTCTTTCTTTATTAGATTTTTGCAGTGACCAATATTGAGCTGGTCACTGTTGTAAAGACAACAGAAAAGGGACTTTCAGAAAGAGGAAAAGAGTCTTGGAAAAATAAGGATGACGGAAAATTATAGAATTTTGAGGGATGTCCTGAAAGTCTGATTGCTGATCTCCAGCTGCCTCTGTCAAAGGGGTTGGCTTTTTTCAGTTTTAATATCTTCCTTTACACTGTCTACCCATCTCCTCTCGGGGTGACCACAAGGATTCTGGCCCACTACAGATTAAGTTCATGACCTTTCTTGGCCAGTTGTTATGGGTCATTCTTTGCACATGGCCATACCAGCAGAGTCTGTTGTAGCGCAAGATGTCCCGGAGACTGTGTAAATCTAGCCTGCAGGAAAATGTTAATTATTATGTTATTTTTATAAGAAGGGAATAATTTCTGGATTCCTTTCACCTGAAAGGCCTGTAATGTGCTGGAATGTGGTTTTGATGCTGGTGACTGTGGGACGGCTAACTTTGACAAGCTGACAAAGATCGACCTGCAGCCAGATGTTCACCTGTATCACCTGAAGGAGGGAGAACACCTGATGTACTTTAACCTGTCAGCTGTGTTCCCTGAAGGTAAGGAAACTTAACCCTCAGTCTACTACAGTATTCATCCATGAAGCAATGTCTAATTACAAGGTCAATGTACATGTACATAATACAGTACATTATTTCAAATGCGAGACCAGATCATTCACATATGACTGTACTGTAAACCAGTTATAATGTTATGGATGATATTTTGTTGTTCTGTTTCTGTAAAAAAAAAAAACTATGTAGTTTAGTATTTGTTGCCATATGTACAACTGTCAAGCAATAAAGTTTATTCATTTCATTCATTGATTCATTAAAAAAATTATGACACTACAGAAAAGTCAGTACAGTCATGAATGTGCTCTTGATTTTGAATATTACTACAAAGAACAATAATTAAAATTAAAATTAACCACTGTGACAGTTTTTGCTCAAGCTAAGATCAGTGGCAGAGTATAATCACTCACTGCTGCCACTAATGTTATCGTATGTTGCCAGCTTTGTAAATGTTGAAGAAAGACACTCTTTAAGTTGCCATCCATTGTTAAGAGACTGATATACTCATGTTGTTGAACCATACTTTAGGTATATCTGTGAGTGAGGGGAAGTATGATGACAACGGCGTGATCAGAGCAGCAACTGTTGCACAGAAGTTCAAAACCCTGAACGTTGTTCTCTTTCCCAACAAGAATGTGTCTGTTCTACATTTCAACCTCACTGGTAAGTTCCAGCCATAACTGTCCCTTATTCACTATCCGTTATACCTTAACATTCATCATTCTTTAGTATTGCATACTACTTATGGAATGGACAGTGTTTCTTTTTTCAACATAAATCATAAATGTAAGTCTTAGTTATCATGTACTAATTTCTATTACAGTTGAATTTGATTTAGTACTTTAATTTGTCTTTGAATAGTTTTTCATATACAGGTATTGTGAAGTATACGGTTATAGATTTAATACAGTTGGTTTTAATGTACAATACAAAATAGTCATTGACAACTCTTTCTGTAAACAGGCAAAAACAAGGAGACAAATGACAAATTTTACATGGCCTTCAACTTGACCGTTGACACCAAAGAGAGGCCCAAGGAATCGTTGTTGTTGAACGAGACGGGAGCGGAGGGGAACGTTAGCGCCACTGTGGCCAGCGAGACAGAGGACACATACGAGGAAGACATTCTCATCTCTTTTGAGGAGGTTCCTGAAGATAAGCTGCAACCAAAGGTGAGATCTTGTGTAAAGAGACTCTTTTTATATATCTAACCATTGCTTTACTCACACGTTTTGGTGATCTGTCACCTTCTTCAGGGCAATTCTCACTGGTTCACATTGTACTGCAGAACAGGTACCGGTATCACTGCTCACAGTTCAGATGCGGTCACAAACATAAAGTATTTACAATGTGCAGACTGCTTTATCAGATTCTGATTATATTTACTGTGCTGCATTACAATATGAACCAGTCAAAATTACCCTGAAGAAAGTGACAGATGGTCACCGAAATGTTGTTGTGAATAAAGCAATGATGAATGTGTAAAAAGAGTCTCTTTAGTCAATGATGTACATTAATTTTGTACTTACCTGATGAAACAATTCACAAAAGGTAAGACCTTATTGGAATACAGATCATTCCCTTTCAAACCATAATCTTGTCCTAAATATTCAATATTTCATTCTCCATTTATCTTAGTTCTTACTCTTACACTAGCAGTGATAGAAAGAGGGGAACAAATAATGTGGTATTTTAACTGCCTACTATGTTACAATGTCAAATGTTGTGAATCTCTCTCTCTCTCTCTCTCTCTCTCTCTCTCTCTCTCTCTCTCTCTCCCTCTCTCTCTCTCTCTCTCCCTATCTGGTTTAACATCTGTTGTTCCTTGTCTTTCGAGGGTTGGACGTTGCTTGATACATCTCATAATACATGTACATGCTGAAAAGGCACCCTGTCATACTGTCAAGTACCAAATCAGGGTGATTTTCCTTTGTGTATTGGCGTGTTGTTTACTGCATTCTGTAAACACCTAGCTGTCATGGAGACCAATGTGAAATGATTATTTGTTTACTAATAGGTGAAGAGAGACATTAGACCAGTGGAGGTACCAGAGTCTCTGCCTGATGTGAACAACATGAGCTTCATACCGGAGGATTTGAGCACAGGACTCAAGCAGTTAGAAGGGCAACTGGATGCAGGAGAACTAACAGGTAAACTATTATGCTTGGTATTAAGAATCACATTATTAAGTGCAGAAATTAAGTATTCTGAGTACTGATACATGTAGCTGCCCAGTTGCTAGCCTAGCAGACATGAGAGGTCAATTCTTTGTGCCCCTGGCGAGACAATGTCTCCTTGGGAAAGACACTTTATATGACTTACCCCACTCTATCCATGTGTAAAAATGGTTACCTGACTTCAGGCAATAGGTGATGGAAGGAGAGGGATGGCTTCCACCTTCCAATACCATGCCTAGACACAGACAGTGGATATCTAGTACTCACTACCCCTTATGGCCTAAAAAAGGCTATGGGACTATTTTTTTTTACTTAGTACAAATATACCTTTTTGCTATTCTTGTATACTCCCATGTAATGTGATATTTAATCTAGAAAAAATTAGGCTTTTATTTACAAATGGAAAATATTTTTAACAATGATTATGCTGCATTTTTCCAGAGTATTTCCATTTCTTTTCCATTTGTACTGTTTTCTCAGAAAAGGGGTACAAACAGCAAGTTGCAGCTCTGTGGAAGAACTTCCCTCCTGAAGTGTTGAGAGCAGAAGCATTAAAACAGCTTCAGAGGAAGAAAACCTCCCCAGCTGCCAAACACAGTCCAGCAAGGAGGACAAACACCAGGAAAGGTCAGCCCCCAAAGGATGGTGGGAATCCAGCAAAGGATCTTGGGATAGCCACAAAGGATCATGGTAGAGAGGCTGCCAAAGTCACAATTGGAACAAAACGGCTGAAAAATTTAGTCAGTCAGCAGCTGGATTCAAAAGTTTTGAGACAAAAGGATGAGAAGATTTTAAAAGTCAAGCCAGATGAAAGCGAAAAACAGAAAGCGAATGATGAAAAAATCGTTTTAAGACAAGCTAAAGTGAACAGGCCATTAGCTGGAGAAGGAGACATTGATATGGATCAAAACATGGAAGGTGGAGAAATTAAAAGCTTGGTTACAGAGTCAAAAGTTAGAGCTTTAGACAAAAGTAAAGGGGCAAATCTCTCAGCCAATGTGAACGAGGTGAAAACTAAAAATGATAACAATGATTTTGAAGAAAACAATCCTCCAATAAGAAGACTATTGACCAGGGACTTTAGTGGTAGGGAAGCTGTAGATGCCGACTCATTATTGGGAAGTTTCCTGCCATGGGAGAAACAGGGTGTTTTCAGCAAGTTGGTGAAGGAAAAAGAAAAACTTCTGACAGAAAAACTATACAAGTCTCCGCCACACAGAACACGTCAGCTGACGGATACGTTCGCGGACTCGTTGCGCCACAGTAATCGCATTTTCAACAAAGCGTACGGTTTCCAGTCAAGGAAGGTGCCCGCACACATGCCCCACATGATTGACGTTACCATCATGAAGGAACTACAAGACAAACTACCTGGAGAGTTTGATGAGACGTCCTCTCACAAAATCAGGCACTCCAAAGACATGCAGTTTGCTTTCTCGTACTTCTACTATCTGATGAGCGAGAAAGAGCCAAGAAACGTGACAGAGATCTTCGATTCACTCGACACTGACAAATCAGGTGAGTTGGATTCTATCATAAACATATAATATTTGTAGTATTGCTTATATTTATTGAGCAAAAAAGAACACTTGTGGCAAAAGACTGAATTTGGTTTAGACCATTGGTAAAACAGCTAAAACAGCTATACATAAGCATTTTGGTGAGATGGCATATTATTTTAAATATTTGAATGGTAGATAAAAACATTGCTGTCAACTACAGAGTCTGAGATACATTTATTTGCACAATTACAAGCCCTCATTTACTTGTATTGCACACAAAATACTTATTACTAGACTAAGTGTCTTTAGCCTTAAGAAATTTGAAACCTTCAGTTATTGACACTTTCTAACAAACAATATTGCGATTGAAATTGCCCACAAATTTTCATTATGTATGTCCAATTTATGAAAGAATGTAAGGCAAATTCAACTTTATCTGCGGGGTAACCTTTATCCGTTGTTTTAAAAAGCAGTGTATTTAGGGATATCAAGTCGACAGATGGTTGTTTTTAAACTTCAGTATTTTTTGAAAGATTGCAGGTTGAAACCACCGTCTGTTATCCCTATATACCCTGTTTTTAAAATCAACGGATATACAAAATGTAGGTTACCCTGCGGATAAACTTGGATTAGCATTACCTGGATGTCTAACCTTCAAGCAGTTGTGTCAAATTCAATTTTTTCCGTATCTCTGCAGGCGTTCTGTCTGACCGGGAGTTGCGCACCATGGCTGCGAGGTTGAACGACCTCCCCCTGGCCCTGCAGCACCTCACACAGCTGGAGCAGATCCTCATCAACTGTTCCGCCTCCCTGCCCAAAAACCTGACAGAACCTGCCACCATTCCTCCTACACAGGTGGGTACACCTCTCAATTGTTTCCAGGAATTTTTTTTGAACAAGGGAACAGGGGCACTTAGCCCTCATGCCCTGATCATGCCCCCCTTTCCCTGGGGAGCAGATCCTCTGGCAAGCGTAAAATTTTGATTGACCAGGAATCACATATGGCCACAGTCTTCAACAGTGACCTGTCTGCGTAGTAGTTTTGGCCCCTACTGAAAGCCATAGAATGCTCCTTAATTTTGAATTAGAATTTTCAAAAACTCCACATCCTGGTAGGTCAATTGCAGTGCTCCCTCTTGCAATATTTTTCTAAAAAAAACGCCTGCAGAGTGTCACAATTTTATTTGTATCCTGGAAAGAACACTTTTGCTTTCATTGTACATTGTAACCTCTATGATATGAATGAAGGAATGAATTTTTATCAAGGTGTCTTGCAATAGCAAGTCACCCAGCCCACATGGGCCTATAAGACACAGAAACAAGAAAAATATTACAGATAGTCATGCTGCCTTGTATTTGAATGCCTTTGACGGAACAGCATACAATTAGATCAACTTACTGTTATGTTGCTTGTAGTAGTGAATTGCGTGACTGTACATATATTCCAAACATTGTATTTAAAAGCCTACCCTTTATTATTTGCATCCAGGAGCACTACTATGAACCCAGAATGCCCCTGGTCACCAGGTCCCTCGTCCTGCACTGCCATGGACTGGTCAAGCTACTGAACAACAGCTACAAGGAGAAGAACAAGTTCAAGTACGAGGTGGTCAGTGAAGACCAGGTGGCCTTCAAGATGATTCGAACCAACGTTTCGCAGGTCATAGGTCAACTGGATGACATTCGCAAGAACCCGAAGAAGTTTGTGTGCTTGAATGACAACATCGACCACAAGCAGAAGGATGCACAGTTGGTGAAGGCCGTGATTGTGGACTTCTACGAAGCCATGTTTCCGTTGCCGTCGCAGTTTGAGCTCCCGCGGGAATACAGGAACAGGTTCCTGCACATGAACGAGCTACGGGAGTGGCGGGCGTACAGAGACTGGTTACGCTTCCTGACGCACCTCACCATGGGAGCGCTCATCCTGTTCTCCCTGTGGTCATTCTGTGCCAATCAGGTAGGGGGCTCTTCTACACACTTATCCTTTCACATCATGTATATCGTGAGTTATCTACCACTCAAAAATCATGACCAATGTCAAGAACATGGATTTCCAAAACAGGAAATCCTGCTGCAATACCATGGAAATCTGCCAGGTGGCCATAATCTAATTGTTTTCAAACACCTACCAATATGCTAACTATAGCTACAATATGTATTAGGCTACGGTCATCATTACCATCTTTTTTTTAGGAGATGTATATATCTCACCTCTTGATAAGCATACATCTTCTTTTCTGACAGCAAAGCCCATATTCTATTTGTAGATGTAGAATTTACATACGAGCTAGCATCTTTTGTAGAAAAAAATACGTTTTTCTTGTATTTTGTCCTAATTTTCTGTAAGCTCCTGTTTTTGTTCACACACCTTAGGGCTATCGGATGCTTCTGTCCCTTTTACGGTTACTGTAAGTGTAAATTCCTGCCTCATTTTGATTTCAAGTTCTTCATTTGTGTGCCCTTTAACCCCTACTAACTTTAGTGCAAGCTGTCTTTCACTTTAAAATATTTTGGTAGATTATGAATATGCACTTTTTTTTTGCAACAGACTTTTTGAGCTGTCCTTCAATGAAAATATTTCCATAATTCTGCACAAATCTTAGATATTACAATATAGAGAGAATGATATGTTAAATTTGAAGTCTGTGATGCAACATGTATGCTGAATTCCCAAACAGCTTGTGTTTTGTATCTTTATCAGATTCCGTATTAGTCAACAAACTGAGTGCTTTTTCACCTACATGTAACACTGCAGGCTTTGCACCAGTCTGTTGGGATCTTGTCATATTGCACTCTGAATTAATGTCAAACAGCTTAGGAGTTGTAAGTGCCACATATCTTATATAGCCTGTCTAAAGGTTATCTCATAAAGAAGTCCCTACCATTCTGTGTGTTGCAGATAGCAGCATTGAAGAGAAAGATCTGGCCAGTGTTGGGGAGAAGAAACAGAACACTTGGACGGTTACTCAGGGTGTAGAAACTAGTGCATAAAGTC
>NC_049985.1:14318354-14319390 GCF_000003815.2 Branchiostoma floridae | reverse complement strand
AAAAAAAGTTTTTTCATCCAATGGAGACAGGGGTTGTTACATATTATCCTAAGTATGAAAGAATTTCAATGATTTATACTCCCCTGGGACTCACTTTTATTACAGGTATCATGGCTGCCATCAGAGTCTGAAGGGGGGGGGGGGGGCAAGCATATATACCAAGAGCTGTTTTCAAGAAACCTGGCATATGTAGGCCAAGAAATGCCAAAAGCTAGTCACTCTGACACACAGAGACTGCCTCTACAGTGACAGAGACCTGAAATTTGGTCATGAAGTGTTGTTTCAGAGGCTTTGTAGGGACTTTCAGAAGGTGTGTGCTGGGCACTTAATAAAGTAGGTCAAAGCCAATTTCACTCAATGCACGCACCACTTTCTTCATTTTTTGTTATGAAAATGGCACTGACAGACTCTGGTATGCTGCCATGATACCTGCCACATGCTAACATCATGCTAACATCCCAAAATAGTTAGCAAAACACAAGATAATGGGGCTTAGGAACACACCTCCTGTATCCATGAGCTCGACCGCTTTCGCGGCTCCTCCCCTGGGACGTTGCCAAATAACGTGGTTCACGTCCAACCGAACTCTTTTGGACTATTCATAATTTACTTTCGCAATTGCCAATAGAATATAGGTCAAATGGAAGAGTGATAGACTCTAGAGTCCATCCTCCCTCTCAAGTCATTTTACACCAATGGCAATTTTCATTGTAAGCAGTGCCCATTAGCACACCAGTGAACCAAAAACAGCTAAAATATAGGAAATTCTCAACAAATTTAGCATGGCATGTCCCCTGGGACCATATTTCACACATATGGAGGTGTATTCAGCCCCAAAATAGCTAAACAGGGGGAGGGCAGGGTGATACCTGGAACACTTCAGGGTATCCGCAGGTGATTCAATTTGCAGCCTCTAAACAATGGGTTCCTATACAAAAAAGAGGAGAAAGCAACTGTTAGTAACTCAACTATCTGACGTTACTGGCACACAAACATACCCTCATATGAAAGCCCGACATCTCAGCTATCCGAAAAA
>NC_049985.1:14311998-14316346 GCF_000003815.2 Branchiostoma floridae | reverse complement strand
CTTTGTAGGGACTTTCAGAAGGTGTGTGCTGGGCACTTAATAAAGTAGTCAAAAGCCAATTTCACTCAATGCACGCACCACTTTCTTCATTTTTTGTTATGAAAATGGCACTGACAGACTCTGGTATGCTGCCATGATACCTGCCACATGCTAACATCATGCTAACATCCCAAAATAGTTAGCAAAACACAAGATAATGGGGCTTAGGAACACACCTCCTGTATCCATGAGCTCGACCGCTTTCGCGGCTCCTCCCCTGGGACGTTGCCAAATAACGTGGTTCACGTCCAACCGAACTCTTTTGGACTATTCATAATTTACTTTCGCAATTGCCAATAGAATATAGGTCAAATGGAAGAGTGATAGACTCTAGAGTCCATCCTCCCTCTCAAGTCATTTTACACCAATGGCAATTTTCATTGTAAGCAGTGCCCATTAGCACACCAGTGAACCAAAAACAGCTAAAATATAGGAAATTCTCAACAAATTTAGCATGGCATGTCCCCTGGGACCATATTTCACACATATGGAGGTGTATTCAGCCCCAAAATAGCTAAACAGGGGGAGGGCAGGGTGATACCTGGAACACTTCAGGGTATCCGCAGGTGATTCAATTTGCAGCCTCTAAACAATGGGTTCCTATACAAAAAAGAGGAGAAAGCAACTGTTAGTAACTCAACTATCTGACGTTACTGGCACACAAACATACCCTCATATGAAAGCCCGACATCTCAGCTATCCGAAAAACCACATTTCGGCATGAATCTAACGGCGAGAACTTCCGGGAAACTGAAAGATTGACCCATGACCTCAAAACCGCACCACAACCCAGTGAGGAGGCCATGTGCTAGGACAAAAAAGTCCCAACTTTATACCCCCTAAAAACCACACAAACTCAGCTTTTTGGCCCTAATCACAAAGTTGAAACCCTCCCCTGTCACACCCACCTCAAAACTGCCAGGATTTCTACCCATTTGACCAGGAAAAAAATCTTGAAGTTTTAGGCCCTGAACTATAATCGACCACCATCAATTTGCATGGCGGATTGACCTGCGGATCCCCTATAGGTTACGTCATTGGTCAATCAGTATAATAGCAACCCTTGCTGCTATGTGCAAATGACCTGCCTTGTCTTTTGCTGTGTTAGTTTTGGTACATGTATTTCTGGTCTATGAAACTATTCATTGTACCAATTAAGTGCAATCAATTTTTATTGTAGTTACGAGTATCGAGTACTCGATTTCTTGTCGTAGTCTATGGATGTTTGGGCACTATTGAAATTTAGCTTCGTCTTTTGAATACAGTCGTAAAGACATTAAAAGCTATTGTGCCATTGTCAACGGAGGCAAAACAAACAGTATGTACAGCATGGAGTTATCTGAATAACTTTGTACATGTGGATACTTGGAAAAGATTTACTTTGATTCAGTAGCAAATCGGCAGCTGCTGTAGGTGAGCATATCAAGTCCACAACATTATTTCCAAAAACAAGTTCAGAATCTGAAACACAAATTGTTAGATGTTCCTCTGGACATGTTAGGTTGCTTCATATGTAAGGTATTTTCTGATTACTGAACAGTTAAGTTAGTGCAATGTACCAAACTGGTTACATAATATATTTGGAGCATTACCCAATGTGTCCAGCACTTTGTAAATTGGTGTTAATAACTAAGGAAATATGATTTAAGACGTATTGTATGAATAGCATATTTGCCACAAAGTGGCTATTATAAGAGATATGGTGTAGATGATATTATTGTGGAAGACTTTGAATATGAGAAAGTAATATTGTGATATTCTGGTGGTATTGTGGAATACTATAAGTATGGTAGCTTTAATCATTGATACTGTTATCATTTGAGCAGGGCACTATCAATTTAGGATAAATCTTTGGATGTGTAAGATATAATATTTTCTTTGAACTTTAGAGACACATTTACAACACTTCCTATAGGCTACATTATAGGCATGGGCTCTCTTGAAAATTTGTACCATTTTCTCATGCTGATTGCAAATCACTAGGGGATGTGTGCTGCATTCTGCAATTATATATGATACAGAAAATGCACTTACTTGGATGTCAACTTTTGGAGATATTGCAATAATGAATTGGTCATGTAAGCACTAAATTAAAATTCACTCATTCAAAGTTTTGTCATTCTCTAAAACACTGTCAGTGATTATTTAGTATAGTCACAGTAGTTAAAAGATTTTTATGAGACTTTGTGTTTCAGAACTAGCAAGATTCACAGATTCTGAAGATCTAGTAAGTTATGATTAGTGTTATAACTGTTATATCTAATATTTGTACACATGTAAGCCATTTTGGAGTCATCCAGACATTTGAACCCTTTTGTACTGCTTCAAATTCCATACCGACTATTTTTGGCAAAGTCATTGGCATGCATGGTATTGATTTTTCATAATTATGGCATTATGTTTTCATTCCTTCCAAAAATGGCATACATCTTAAGTGAGCTCTCCTTGTCTTGTCTTACTTATAAAATGATAAATCAAGGTGATTTGGTTGTAAAGTATTCTGAATATTTAGCTATTTTGTGAAGCTATTTTCCTCATAATTCTGTCATTATGATAGTGATTATAATTTGTTATGATGTAGATAATTACGGTGTGATGATTTGTGATGTATAAATAGCAAAATACAGAATTTTTTGTGGTACTGGTATTATTGAAACACCATATCAAACATAAATTTTTAAAAACTAGTTTCTGGCTTTGCAAAAAAATTCTACATTGTTGTATGAAGGGTGATAAGTAAGTTCTCAGCCTCACTCATGGGATAAAGTGCACAACAGTAATTTCAGGACATAAGCATATATATGTAGTATGAAGTTTTTTTATCAATACACAATGTATCCACCAAATTTCAAAACATTGTAGTCATTACTTTCCATTTAACGTCCTGTTGAGACATGTAACAATTTGAATTCTGGTAGATGTTCATAAAACTTTAAGAGGCTTTATCGGGAAACTATGAGTTTTTTAGTGCGCTTTTATTTCTGGGTGAGACTGCAAACCTCATAACTGTCATAACTTCAGCTCAGTTTCCCTCTTCTTTTAACATCTTACCACATACCTGTCACTTCTGTGTCAAACTTTCTTCCTGCATGTGTTTCCCATTCTTCAGTTAGAAACAAATAATAAAGATGACACTCAAGACAAATTGTGTTATAGCACAAAATCTTTGTATTTATATGTCACCTCTTGACAGGTACAGATGCCATTGATTGGATTCTTAGATGAACTAATGATTGTGTACAAAAATGTATAATTCTGAGAAAGTTGTTGCATAACAACATCATTATGCTACATGTAACAGTCCAGATGATTTCACATTGGCAATATCTATGCTTTAAACAGGCACCAAAGTTTTTGTACCCTCATTATTGCTGCCACATCACCATTATGCCTTAGCTACATACATGTACCCCTACACAATGCTGTATTTTGATACATACACATTTGCCAACCTCATATTTCAAAAAATATTATTTCAGCTCTTCTCTAAAATACTTCTCCCTCTGTCTTGCTTATGGAATGTCTTGGTTATAACACCCTCCCTGGTCATAATGACATGATGATTCTATTAGATAAAAATACATCGTAAACTTCTAATTTTGCACATATTTTGTTTCACTTTATTTCACAGATTTTCACCTTTTTTGGCCAATCATCTCTTTAAGAGTCACATAGTGGTCCGTGATTTATTTTCTTTCACCTTTATTTGTAAGACAAAATACAGCAGGGTTAAAATAGTGATCACATGGTGAAAAAAACATTGTATTCACAGGTACATCATTGCAACAAAGCAATGTGATTGTAAGATTTGTAAAACAAGTATTCTGATACATATAAACAAGACTCTTGGCAATGCAAGAGCTCATTAGATTTTCTTCAAAAGACAATCTAGTGACTTTGGCAAATCCTGAGTTTGAAACTTGGTCCCTTTGATGTAAAAACTAAATTACCAGTGGTCAAAAGTACCTTAGTATATGATACTTTTACAGCAACTAGATTAACCCCCAAAATGCTAAGTCTTTGGGAAACCAGTAACAAATTTGGACAGGACCTAGTTTTGAGTTGACTTATTCCTATGTATAGGGTTATCAACCCCCATTGTAATGCTTGGGCTTCACTGTAAATCTCTAGTTGAGATAAAGCCTGCAAAAGAGTATTTTTGCCTTGCAATGTTCTTGTTTATTCCCTATAATGCACTGCCCGGTGTTCCATAGGAACTAGAGGGTATAGGTAAGAAGTTTTGACTTTCTTGGATTGTGGACAATTTTCCTCAGAATCTGTAGAAGCTACACCTCAGCCTACCCGAGTG
>NC_049985.1:14300125-14301439 GCF_000003815.2 Branchiostoma floridae | reverse complement strand
CGAATATGACTGGGTTTCAGCATCACTGAGTCTATGCCATGAAACCAGGGTACCGGTATTGACTACATTCTATTTGACTGTTTTGTGTCAGCTTGTACCCGATACTACACTCGAGCTACCGTACCACAATACAGAAAACGTTGAATGTTGGACGTTGAATGATACTAGGAGTACACAAGGCATGTTCGGTATACCCCTGTTACATTTAGCGAAAATCGATCGGACGGATTACATATTATATAGAGCTGACAGGCTCGTCGTCCGATCGATTTTCGCTGGATGTGTCAGGGGTAGTAGGGGGTCTACTGAAAGTGTGAAAAGGAACGAAAAGGAACGAAAAGGAGCGAAAAGGAGCGAAAAGGAGCGAAAAGGAACGGAAAGGAACGAAAAGGAGCGAAAAGGAACGAAAAGGAACCTATGAAGCAAACTAAAATAAAATCAATGAGAATATAAGGAACCGGTACTGCGGGCGTTAGAAGCCTATAAAACGTGTTTTATTTTACTCAGAATTTGGCAATATCAAATTTTTACGGGGCTGTTTTAGGCTGTTGTGTTTGTGTGGCTAAATTATTCTCTGAAGATCAACGAAATACCAGGAAACATAACTGAGATAAGAAAGTAAGGACTAAAATTCAGTTACTGGTGGGTGATGGATAAATACCGATTAATATACATTTTCAGAATGAGGCAAGATTGTAGCGTTGTTGTTGTATTTGGGTGGCTTCTGTTCTCCCAAGATGGGAGCGCCGCATGCAAATGACCTGCGATTGTTTACGTCTAATAGAAGTCCGGTCAGGAAGGATATGCTAAGAAACTGCTGCCCCACGAGCATGACAGCTCCCTTCAACAGGGCCCACAACATGGTTTTCTGGAGACTAGAGACATATCTTCTTGGTCGTTCACGACAAACGAAAAAGCTGTGAAAGGATAGACATGTATACATTGTACCGAGGAGTTTTCTTCACGTTGTACCATGAGTATTTATCATTTTGCGGGAAGAAATGGCCAACGTGAGGAAATTGGTGCAAAGGATATTGGGAAACTTTGGAGAGATGTGGCGGGCGACTCACGTCTCCCGTGCGGGTTCGGCAGAAAAAGTCTTTGGAACCAGGCCTCAAATTGAAATCAACGCGGTGTCCCGATTGCCCGGGGCCACTTATAATTTAGGCCGCGGCCGGGACCACTAGAAAACGGCTTTGTGACATTTTTGGGACCGTAGAAAAATAACCTACACCAGAATGTCAACCCGTCAAACGTTTTTTCTAGCGCGCTACTCAGCGGCTTTCACCCCCCCCCCCCCCCCCCATTTGATCT